>NW_027442885.1:0-72768 GCF_048569485.1 Anomaloglossus baeobatrachus
TGTCAGTGTTGGGGGCACAGAGCAGCGTCTCCTGTCAGTGTTGGGAGGAGTACAGAGCAGCGTCTCCTGTCAGTGGTCTCGGGGGGGGTACAGAGCAGCGTCTCCTGTCAGTGTTGGGGGCACAGAGCAGCGTCTCCTGTCAGTGTTGGGGGGCACAGAGCAGCGTCTCCTGTCAGTGTTGGGGGCACAGAGCAGCGTCTCCTGTCAGTGTTGGGGGGGCTACAGAGCAGCGTCTCCTGTCAGTGTTGGGGGTACAGAGCAGCGTCTCCTGTCAGTGTTGGGGGGTACAGAGCAGCGTCTCCTGTCAGTGTTGGGGGCACAGAGCAGCGTCTCCTGTCAGTGTTGGGGGCACAGAGCAGCGTCTCCTGTCAGTGTTGGGGGCACAGAGCAGCGTCTCCTGTCAGTGTTGGGGGCACAGAGCAGCGTCTCCTGTCAGTGTTGGGGGCACCAGAGCAGCGTCTCCTGTCAGTGTTGGGGGCACAGAGCAGCGTCTCCTGTCAGTGTTGGGGGCACAGAGCAGCGTCTCCTGTCAGTGTTGGGGGGTACAGAGCAGCGTTCTCCTGTCAGTGTTGGGGGGCACAGAGCAGCGTCTCCTGTCAGTGTTGGGGGCACAGAGCAGCGTCTCCTGTCAGTGTTGGGGGCACAGAGCAGCGTCTCCTGTCAGTGTTGGGGGGCACAGAGCAGCGTCTCCTGTCAGTGTTGGGGGCACAGAGCAGCGTCTCCTGTCAGTGTTGGGGAGCACAGAGCAGCGTCTCCTGTCAGTGTTGGGGGCACAGAGCAGCGTCTCCTGTCAGTGTTGGGGGCACAGAGCAGCGTCTCCTGTCAGTGTTGGGGGGCACAGAGCAGCGTCTCCTGTCAGTGTTGGGGGCACAGAGCAGCGTCTCCTGTCAGTGTTGGGGGCACAGAGCAGCGTCTCCTGTCAGTGTTGGGGGCACAGAGCAGCGTCTCCTGTCAGTGTTGGGGGGCACAGAGCAGCGTCTCCTGTCAGTGTTGGGGGTACAGAGCAGCGTCTCCTGTCAGTGTTGGGGGTACAGAGCAGCGTCTCCTGTCAGTGTTGGGGGCACAGAGCAGCGTCTCCTGTCAGTGTTGGGGGTCACAGAGCAGCGTCTCCTGTCAGTGTTGGGGGCACAGAGCAGCGTCTCCTGTCAGTGTTGGGGGGCACAGAGCAGCGTCTCCTGTCAGTGTTGGGGGCACAGAGCAGCGTCTCCTGTCAGTGTTGGGGGTACAGAGCAGCGTCTCCTGTCAGTGTTGGGGGGCACAGAGCAGCGTCTCCTGTCAGTGTTGGGGGGCACAGAGCAGCGTCTCCTGTCAGTGTTGGGGGCACAGAGCAGCGTCTCCTGTCAGTGTTGGGGGCACAGAGCAGCGTCTCCTGTCAGTGTTGGGGGGCACAGAGCAGCGTCTCCTGTCAGTGTTGGGGGGTACAGAGCAGCGTCTCCTGTCAGTGTTGGGGGGTACAGAGCAGCGTCTCCTGTCAGTGTTGGGGGGTACAGAGCAGCGTCTCCTGTCAGTGTTGGGGGCACAGAGCAGCGTCTCCTGTCAGTGTTGGGGGCACAGAGCAGCGTCTCCTGTCAGTGTTGGGGGCTACAGAGCAGCGTCTCCTGTCAGTGTTGGGGGGCACAGAGCAGCGTCTCCTGTCAGTGTTGGGGGGGCACAGAGCAGCGTCTCCTGTCAGTGTTGGGGGGCACAGAGCAGCGTCTCCTGTCAGTGTTGGGGGCACAGAGCAGCGTCTCCTGTCAGTGTTGGGGGGCACAGAGCAGCGTCTCCTGTCAGTGTTGGGGGCACAGAGCAGCGTCTCCTGTCAGTGTTGGGGGCACAGAGCAGCGTCTCCTGTCAGTGTTGGGGGCACAGAGCAGCGTCTCCTGTCAGTGTTGGGGGGCACAGAGCAGCGTCTCCTGTCAGTGTTGGGGGTACAGAGCAGCGTCTCCTGTCAGTGTTGGGGGGCACAGAGCAGCGTCTCCTGTCAGTGTTGGGGGCTACAGAGCAGTGTCTCCTGTCAGTGTTGGGGGCACAGAGCAGCGTCTCCTGTCAGTGTTGGGGGGTACAGAGCAGCGTCTCCTGTCAGTGTTGGGGGGTACAGAGCAGCGTCTCCTGTCAGTGTTGGGGGTACAGAGCAGCGTCTCCTGTCAGTGTTGGGGGTACAGAGCAGCGTCTCCTGTCAGTGTTGGGGGCACAGAGCAGCGTCTCCTGTCAGTGTTGGGGGCACAGAGCAGCGTCTCCTGTCAGTGTTGGGGGGTACAGAGCAGCGTCTCCTGTCAGTGTTGGGGGCACAGAGCAGCGTCTCCTGTCAGTGTTGGGGGCTACAGAGCAGCGTCTCCTGTCAGTGTTGGGGGGCACAGAGCAGCGTCTCCTGTCAGTGTTGGGGGTACAGAGCAGCGTCTCCTGTCAGTGTTGGGGGCACAGAGCAGCTGTCTCCTGTCAGTGTTGGGGGCACAGAGCAGTGTCTCCTGTCAGTGTTGGGGGCACAGAGCAGCGTCTCCTGTCAGTGTTGGGGGGCACAGAGCAGCGTCTCCTGTCAGTGTTGGGGGGCACAGAGCAGCGTCTCCTGTCAGTGTTGGGGGTACAGAGCAGCGTCTCCTGTCAGTGTTGGGGGTACAGAGCAGCGTCTCCTGTCAGTGTTGGGGGCACAGAGCAGCGTCTCCTGTCAGTGTTGGGGGGCACAGAGCAGCGTCTCCTGTCAGTGTTGGGGGCACAGAGCAGCGTCTCCTGTCAGTGTTGGGGGCACAGAGCAGCGTCTCCTGTCAGTGTTGGGGGTACAGAGCAGCGTCTCCTGTCAGTGTTGGGGGGCACAGAGCAGCGTCTCCTGTCAGTGTTGGGGGCACAGAGCAGCGTCTCCTGTCAGTGTTGGGGGCACAGAGCAGCGTCTCCTGTCAGTGTTGGGGGCACAGAGCAGCGTCTCCTGTCAGTGTTGGGGGGTACAGAGCAGCGTCTCCTGTCAGTGTTGGGGGCACAGAGCAGCGTCTCCTGTCAGTGTTGGGGAGCACAGAGCAGCGTCTCCTGTCAGTGTTGGGGGCACAGAGCAGCGTCTCCTGTCAGTGTTGGGGGCACAGAGCAGCGTCTCCTGTCAGTGTTGGGGGTACAGAGCAGCGTCTTCCTGTCAGTGTTGGGGGCACAGAGCAGCGTCTCCTGTCAGTGTTGGGGGGCACAGAGCAGCGTCTCCTGTCAGTGTTGGGGCACAGAGCAGCGTCTCCTGTCAGTGTTGGGGGGCACAGAGCAGCGTCTTCTGTCAGTGTTGGGGGGTACAGAGCAGCGTCTCCTGTCAGTGTTGGGGGGCACAGAGCAGCGTCTCCTGTCAGTGTTGGGGGGTACAGAGCAGCGTCTCCTGTCAGTGTTGGGGGGGCACAGAGCAGCGTCTCCTGTCAGTGTTGGGGGCACAGAGCAGCGTCTCTGTCAGTGTTGGGGGCACAGAGCAGCGTCTCCTGTCAGTGTTGGGGGCACAGAGCAGCGTCTTCTGTCAGTGTTGGGGGTACAGAGCAGCGTCTCCTGTCAGTGTTGGGGGGCACAGAGCAGCGTCTCCTGTCAGTGTTGGGGGCACAGAGCAGCGTCTCCTGTCAGTGTTGGGGAGTACAGAGCAGCGTCTCCTGTCAGTGTTGGGGGCACAGAGCAGCGTCTCCTGTCAGTGTTGGGGGGTACAGAGCAGCGTCTCCTGTCAGTGTTGGGGGGGGCACAGAGCAGCGTCTCCTGTCAGTGTTGGGGGCACAGAGCAGCGTCTCCTGTCAGTGTTGGGGGGCACAGAGCAGCGTCTCCTGTCAGTGTTGGGGGTACAGAGCAGCGTCTCCTGTCAGTGTTGGGGGGGCACAGAGCAGCGTCTCCTGTCAGTGTTGGGGGGCACAGAGCAGCGTCTCCTGTCAGTGTTGGGGGCACAGAGCAGCGTCTCCTGTCAGTGTTGGGGGCACAGAGCAGCGTCTCCTGTCAGTGTTGGGGGCACAGAGCAGCGTCTCCTGTTAGTGTTGGGGGTACAGAGCAGCGTCTCCTGTCAGTGTTGGGGGGTACAGAGCAGCGTCTCCTGTCAGTGTTGGGGGGCACAGAGCAGCGTCTCCTGTCAGTGTTGGGGGCACAGAGCAGCGTCTCCTGTCAGTGTTGGGGGCACAGAGCAGCGTCTCCTGTCAGTGTTGGGGGTACAGAGCAGCGTCTCCTGTCAGTGTTGGGGGTACAGAGCAGCGTCTCCTGTCAGTGTTGGGGGTACAGAGCAGCGTCTCCTGTCAGTGTTGGGGGCACAGAGCAGCGTCTCCTGTCAGTGTTGGGGGCACAGAGCAGCGTCTCCTGTCAGTGTTGGGGGGCACAGAGCAGCGTCTCCTGTTAGTGTTGGGGGTACAGAGCAGCGTCTCCTGTCAGTGTTGGGGGTACAGAGCAGCGTCTCCTGTCAGTGTTGGGGGCACAGAGCAGCGTCTCCTGTCAGTGTTGGGGGCACAGAGCAGCGTCTCCTGTCAGTGTTGGGGGCACAGAGCAGCGTCTCCTGTCAGTGTTGGGGGGTACAGAGCAGCGTCTCCTGTCAGTGTTGGGGGGTACAGAGCAGCGTCTCCTGTCAGTGTTGGGGGTACAGAGCAGCGTCTCCTGTCAGTGTTGGGGGCACAGAGCAGCGTCTCCTGTCAGTGTTGGGGGCACAGAGCAGCGTCTCCTGTCAGTGTTGGGGGGCACAGAGCAGCGTCTCCTGTCAGTGTTGGGGGCACAGAGCAGCGTCTCCTGTCAGTGTTGGGGGGCACAGAGCAGCGTCTCCTGTCAGTGTTGGGGGAACAGAGCAGCGTCTCCTGTCAGTGTTGGGGGCACAGAGCAGCGTCTCCTGTCAGTGTTGGGGGCACAGAGCAGCGTCTCCTGTCAGTGTTGGGGAGTACAGAGCAGCGTCTCCTGTCAGTGTTGGGGGGCACAGAGCAGCGTCTCCTGTCAGTGTTGGGGGCACAGAGCAGCGTCTCCTGTCAGTGTTGGGGGAACAGAGCAGCGTCTCCTGTCAGTGTTGGGGGGGTACAGAGCAGCGTCTCCTGTCAGTGTTGGGGCACAGGAGCAGCGTCTCCTGTCAGTGTTGGGGGGTACAGAGCAGCGTCTCCTGTCAGTGTTGGGGGGGGCACAGAGCAGCGTCTCCTGTCAGTGTTGGGGCACAGAGCAGCGTCTCCTGTCAGTGTTGGGGGGCACAGAGCAGAGTCTCCTGTCAGTGTTGGGGGGCACAGAGCAGAGTCTCCTGTCAGTGTTGGGGGGTACAGAGCAGCGTCTCCTGTCAGTGTTGGGGGGTACAGAGCAGCGTCTCCTGTCAGTGTTGGGGGGCACAGAGCAGAGTCTCCTGTCAGTGTTGGGGGGTACAGAGCAGCGTCTCCTGTCAGTGTTGGGGGGCACAGAGCAGAGTCTCCTGTCAGTGTTGGGGGGTACAGAGCAGCGTCTCCTGTCAGTGTTGGGGGGGCACAGAGCAGAGTCTCCTGTCAGTGTTGGGGGGGTACAGAGCAGAGTCTCCTGTCAGTGTTGGGGGGCACAGAGCAGCGTCTCCTGTCAGTGTTGGGGGGCACAGAGCAGAGTCTCCTGTCAGTGTTGGGGGGTACAGAGCAGAGTCTCCTGTCAGTGTTGGGGGGTACAGAGCAGAGTCTCCTGTCAGTGTTGGGGGGTACAGAGCAGAGTCTCCTGTCAGTGTTGGGGGTACAGAGCAGCGTCTCTGTCAGTGTTGGGGGTACAGAGCAGCGTCTCCTGTCAGTGTTGGGGGCACAGAGCAGCGTCTCCTGTCTGTGTTGGGGGGCACAGAGCAGCGTCTCCTGTCAGTGTTGGGGGTACAGAGCAGCGTCTCCTGTCAGTGTTGGGGGCACAGAGCAGCGTCTCCTGTCAGTGTTGGGGGCACAGAGCAGCGTCTCCTGTCAGTGTTGGGGGCACAGAGCAGCGTCTCCTGTCAGTGTTGGGGTACAGAGCAGCGTCTCCTGTCAGTGTTGGGGGGCACAGAGCAGCGTCTCCTGTCAGTGTTGGGGGCACAGAGCAGCGTCTCCTGTCAGTGTTGGGGGGCACAGAGCAGCGTCTCCTGTCAGTGTTGGGGGCACAGAGCAGCGTCTCCTGTCAGTGTTGGGGGCACAGAGCAGCGTCTCCTGTCAGTGTTGGGGGCACAGAGCAGCGTCTCCTGTCAGTGTTGGGGGCACAGAGCAGCGTCTCCTGTCAGTGTTGGGGGCACAGAGCAGCGTCTCCTGTCAGTGTGTGGGGGTACAGAGCAGCGTCTCCTGTCAGTGTTGGGGGCACAGAGCAGCGTCTCCTGTCAGTGTTGGGGGCACAGAGCAGCGTCTCCTGTCAGTGTTGGGGGTACAGAGCAGCATCTCTCCTGTCAGTGTTGGGGGCACAGAGCAGCGTCTCCTGTCAGTGTTGGGGGCACAGAGCAGCGTCTCCTGTCAGTGTTGGGGGTACAGAGCAGCATCTCCTGTCAGTGTTGGGGGGCACAGAGCAGCGTCTCCTGTCAGTGTTGGGGGCACAGAGCAGCGTCTCCTGTCAGTGTTGGGGGCACAGAGCAGCGTCTCCTGTCAGTGTTGGGGGCACAGAGCAGCGTCTCCTGTCAGTGTTGGGGGTACAGAGCAGCGTCTCCTGTCAGTGTTGGGGGCACAGAGCAGCGTCTCCTGTCAGTGTTGGGGGGCACAGAGCAGCGTCTCCTGTCAGTGTTGGGGGCACAGAGCAGCGTCTCCTGTCAGTGTTGGGGGCACAGAGCAGCGTCTCCTGTCAGTGTTGGGGGCACAGAGCAGCGTCTCCTGTCAGTGTTGGGGGCACAGAGCAGCGTCTCCTGTCAGTGTTGGGGGGCACAGAGCAGCGTCTCCTGTCAGTGTTGGGGGCACAGAGCAGCGTCTCCTGTCAGTGTTGGGGGTACAGAGCAGCGTCTCCTGTCAGTGTTGGGGGCACAGAGCAGCGTCTCCTGTCAGTGTTGGGGGCACAGAGCAGCGTCTCCTGTCAGTGTTGGGGGGGGCACAGAGCAGCGTCTCCTGTCAGTGTTGGGGGGGGGCACAGAGCAGCGTCTCCTGTCAGTGTTGGGGGGGGCACAGAGCAGCGTCTCCTGTCAGTGTTGGGGGCACAGAGCAGCGTCTCCTGTCAGTGTTGGGGGCACAGAGCAGCGTCTCCTGTCAGTGTTGGGGGGCACAGAGCAGCGTCTCCTGTCAGTGTTGGGGGGTACAGAGCAGCGTCTCCTGTCAGTGTTGGGGGCACAGAGCAGCGTCTCCTGTCAGTGTTGGGGGGCACAGAGCAGCGTCTCCTGTCAGTGTTGGGGGGTACAGAGCAGCGTCTCCTGTCAGTGTTGGGGGCACAGAGCAGCGTCTCCTGTCAGTGTTGGGGGCACAGAGCAGCGTCTCCTGTCAGTGTTGGGGGCACAGAGCAGCGTCTCCTGTCAGTGTTGGGGGCACAGAGCAGCGTCTCCTGTCAGTGTTGGGGGGTACAGAGCAGCGTCTCCTGTCAGTGTTGGGGGCACAGAGCAGCGTCTCCTGTCAGTGTTGGGGGGTACAGAGCAGCGTCTCCTGTCAGTGTTGGGGGGTACAGAGCAGTGTCTCCTGTCAGTGTTGGGGGCACAGAGCAGCGTCTCCTGTCAGTGTTGGGGGGTACAGAGCAGCGTCTCCTGTCAGTGTTGGGGGCACAGAGCAGCGTCTCCTGTCAGTGTTGGGGGCACAGAGCAGCGTCTCCTGTCAGTGTTGGGGGCACAGAGCAGCGTCTCCTGTCAGTGTTGGGGGTACAGAGCAGCGTCTCCTGTCAGTGTTGGGGGCACAGAGCAGCGTCTCCTGTCAGTGTTGGGAGCACAGAGCAGCGTCTCCTGTCAGTGTTGGGGGCACAGAGCAGCGTCTCCTGTCAGTGTTGGGGGCACAGAGCAGCGTCTCCTGTCAGTGTTGGGGGCACAGAGCAGCGTCTCCTGTCAGTGTTGGGGGGTACAGAGCAGCGTCTCCTGTCAGTGTTGGGGGCACAGAGCAGCGTCTCCTGTCAGTGTTGGGAGCACAGAGCAGCGTCTCCTGTCAGTGTTGGGGGGCACAGAGCAGCGTCTCCTGTCAGTGTTGGGGGCACAGAGCAGCGTCTCTTGTCAGTGTTGGGGGCACAGAGCAGCGTCTCCGGTCATTTCTTGGGGGCACAGAGCAGCGTCTCTTGTCAGTGTTGGGGGCACAGAGCAGTGCCTCTGGTCATTTCTTGGGGCTGCAGCTCGTGTATGTGTCACAGGGAATGGCCTGAAGCTGCAGCACGGGGCTGTGGAGGCTTCAATACGAAAAGGGGAGGGGGTTACACGAAGCAGGTGCTGTGGAGGCTTTAAGGAATGTGGGGGGTTACTCTAGGCAGGAGGCGACGCTGCATGTTTGGGGGGGCTAGCAGGAGGCAATGAGGAACGTTATGGGCGGTTTGCACTTGCCAGGAAGCGACTCTGTACGTTTGGGGGCACGTTTGGGGGGACTCGCACTGGGCAGGGGGTGACACACTGGGTAAGGGGTGACGCCGCACGTTTGGGGGGCTTGCAAGGGGGCGAAGCTGCACGCTTGGGGGGGCTCGCAGGGGGAGAGAGGCTGCACGCTTGGGGGGCTCGCAGGGGGAGAGAGGCTGCACATTGGGGGGGCTCGCAGAGGGAGAGAGGCTGCACATTGGGGGGGACTGGCAGGGGGCGACGCACGTCTGGGCGGGCTCGCCCTGGGCAGCAGGGCGTTGGTGCGCCTTGTGGGGGCTCACCCTGGGCAGGGGGCGACACTGCATATTGGGTGGGGCTCGCAGGGGCTGCGTGTTGGCGGGGGCTCGCAGGGAGAGAGGCTGCGCGTTAGTGGGGGCTCGCACAGGGCGTTTCTGCGCGTTGTGGGGGCTCGCACGGTGCAGCGGGGCGATGCTGCGTGTTGTGGGGGCTCACACTGGGTAGGGGACAACATGTTGGGTGGGGCTCGCAAGGAGAGGCTGCACATTTTAGTGGGGCTCGCACTAGGTAGGGGGTGACTCCGCACTTTCGGGGGCTTGCAAGGGGCAACGTTGCACGTTGGGGAGGGGCTTGTGCTGGGCAGGGGGCCGTGTTGCATGTTGGGTTGGGGTTTGCACAGGGAACTATGTGTGTTATTAATCTTTGTTTCTCATACACAGCTTGTGACTGGGCGCTGGGTGTAATTGCCCCCCGTCGTCCCACCTTAGAGACTGAGAGAACAGTGCGGTGTAAGGGCCGTTTCAGATCAGCGTTTTTCTGCCGCACTCCCAGATCCGGCACAAGGGCAGTACAGTACAATATGGTTCACTGGCAAGCTCCGGGCACACGCGGTCATGTGACCGGAGCATGTGACCGAACTTGCCGCACTGCTAGTGAACTGTAATGTACTGTACTGGCCTTGTGCCGGATCTGGGAGTGCAGCAGAAAAACGCTGATCTGAAACGGCCCTGATCCACATCCTCCTCCGGTGTCCTCCAATGTATTCAACAAGAGGATTTTTTATGGTAAATGCAGAAATACATTTTTTACACCTAAAACGCACGGGACTCCGATACAAGAGATTTTTCTTTCATTGTCTCCAATGTCCAACATGGCTTAATTCTACGTATTGATTTGTAAAGTTGATTGTTATATATTTGTATCCCCGACCTTCTGTCTCCTCCCCATTACCCTGTAGACTGTGAGCCCCCGAGGGCAGGGTCCGCTCCCCTCTGTACCCGTCTGTCAGTGTTATATATTTGTATCCGCGACCTTCTGTCTCCTCCCCATTACCCTGTAGACTGTGAGCCCCCGAGGGCAGGGTCCGCTCTCCTCTGTACCGTCTGTCAGTGTTATATATTTGTATCCGCGACCTTCTGTCTCCTCCCCATTACCCTGTAGACTGTGAGCCCCCGAGGGCAGGGTCCGCTCTCCTCTGTACCGTCTGTCAGTGTTATATATTTGTATCCGCGACCTTCTGTCTCCTCCCCATTACCCTGTAGACTGTAAGCCCCCGAGGGCAGGGTCCGCTCTCCTCTGTACCCGTCTGTCAGTGTTATATATTTGTATCCCCGACCTACTGTCTCCTCCCCATTACCCTGTAGACCAGACCTGGGCAAGGGGCGGCCCGCGGGCCACATCCGGCCCGCCTACTCTCTGTGACCGGCCCACCCCTCTTCAGCCGGTGCAGTGGAGCCGGGCTGCAGCGTGCCAGGCATGGAGCGATCCTGCAGGTCCGCACAGTCAGTGTAGGCAGCGGAACGCAGGAGTCTCTCCTCTGTTCCCTGCCAGCACTTTGTCAGTGACACACGCGCGCGCTCTGATGTTATCAGTACTGCGCTACGTGTGTCATTTCAAGAGTTCCCACCAGGCAGGAGAAGAAGCGGTGCAGCGGGGGCCTTCACGGAGAGAAGCAGCGGCGGGGGCCTTTCGCAGAACAGCATCAGCGCAGCCAGGCCTGTATAAGAGAAGGTGCAGCTCAGTGGGGGGCACATACGGAGGTGCCTGAGGACAAGGACAAAAACAAGGGAGAGGTAAGTAGTGACTAATAAGCTGAGGAGGGGACAATGGGGGAGGAGGGGGGGACTAGTGACTAATACTGGGGGTGTAGTGGTGTAGTTTTACAGGTGTAGTATATGGTGTGTATATAGTGGTATAGTATATAGTGGTGTAGTACATGGGGTCAGGGGCGTAACGACTGCGGTCGCAGAGGTCGCCACTGCGAGCGGGCCAGCAGGGTTATAGGGGCCCAGCAGCCGCTCTGCAGAGCCGGCTGCCGGGCCCCTATGTGTAGTGTCGCTGTGTGGTGGCCGACAATGCGACCGTCAGGGGGCCGGCCTGTGAGTCAGGGGAGCCCAGTGTCAGTAGAGGGGCCCCTGACCTGGAGAGGCCACCAGCCGTGTCTGAGCTGCAGCAGAGCAGGAGTGCTCCTGACCTGCACAGCAGACGGAATAATCCATCCTGCAGGATCTGCGATGATGTCACGCCCATGTGACTATGTGGGAGGAGACACAGGATGCCGGACAGAAAGCAAGAGATGCTGAATCCTGAAGGAGATTTGGACACATGATGACTGGTAATAAGAAAAGAGGGGACATGAGAGGGAGGGGGTGCAGGGTGAGCGGCATATGAGGGAAGATGGAGTTGCAGGGTGAGTGGCATATGAGACTGACAGAAGGATGTGAAGGGGTGCAGAGTGTTTGAGAGGGGTAAGTTGGGGTACAGGCAGGGTGAGATATGTGGGCAGAGTGTGTGACATATCAGGGTGTAGTGTGTGTGATCTGGGGGGTGCAGGCTGTATGGGGAGCAGGGTGTGTGAGATATGGGGGTGCAGGCTGTGTGGGGAGCAGGGTGTGTGAGATATGGGGGTGCAGGCTGTATGGGGAGCAGGGTGTGTGACATATGGGGGTGTAGTGTGTATGATATGGGGGTGCAGGCTGTATGAGGAGCAGGGTGTGTGACATATGGGGGTGTAGTATATTACAAGTGTACTATATGGAAGTGTAGTATATTAAAGGTGTGCTATATGGAGGTGTAGTATATTACAGGTGTAGTATATAGGGATGTAGTGATGTAGTATATTACAGGTGTGCTATATGGAGGTGTAGTATATTACAGGTGTACTATATGGAGGTGTAGTATTTTACAGGTGTACTATATGGAGGTGTAGTATATTACAGGTGTACTATATGGGGGTGTACTATATTACAGGTGTACTATAGGGAGGTGTAGTATATTACAGGTGTACTATATGGAGGTGTAGTATATTACAGGTGTAGTATATGGAGGTGTAGTATATTACAGGTGTACTATATGGAGGTGTAGTATATTACAGGTGTAGTATATGGAGGTGTAGTATATTACAGGTGTACTATATGGAGGTGTAGTATATTACAGGTGTACTATATGGAGGTGTAGTATATTACAGGTGTACTATAGGGAGGTGTAGTATATTACAGGTGTACTATATGGAGGTGTAGTATATTACAGGTGTAGTATATGGAGGTGTAGTATATTACAGGTGTACTATATGGAGGTGTAGTATATTACAGGTGTACTATATGGAGGTGTAGTATATTACAGGTGTACTATATGGAGGTGTAGTATATTACAGGTGTACTATATGGAGGTGTAGTATATTACAGGTGTACTATATGGAGGTGTAGTATATTACAGGTGTACTATATGGAGGTGTAGTATATTACAGGTGTACTATATGGAGGTGTAGTATATTACAGGTGTACTATATGGAGGTGTAGTATATTACAGGTGTACTATATGGAGGTGTAGTATATTACAGGTGTACTATATGGGGGTGTAGTATATTACAGGTGTACTATATGGGGGTGTAGTATATTACAGGTGTACTATATGGAGGTGTAGTATATTACAGGTGAACTATAGGGAGGTGTAGTATATTACAGGTGTACTATATGGAGGTGTAGTATATTACAGGTGTAGTATATGGAGGTGTAGTATATTACAGGTGTAGTATATGGAGGTGTAGTATATTACAGGTGTACTATATGGAGGTGTAGTATATTACAGGTGTACTATAGGGAGGTGTAGTATATTACAGGTGTACTATAGGGAGGTGTAGTATATTACAGGTGTAGTATATGGAGGTGTAGTATATTACAGGTGTAGTATATGGAGGTGTAGTATATTACAGGTGTAGTATATGGAGGTGTAGTATATTACAGGTGTACTATATGGAGGTGTAGTATATTACAGGTGTACTATATGGGGGTGTAGTATATTACAAGTGTACTATAAGGAGGTGTAGTATATTACAGGTGTACTATATGGAGGTGTAGTATATTACAGGTGTACTATATGGGGGTGTAGTATATTACAGGTGTACTATATGGGGGTGTACTATATTACAAGTGTACTATAAGGAGGTGTAGTATATTACAGGTGTACTATATGGAGGTGTAGTACAGTTAGGTCCAGAAATCTTTGGCCAGTGACACAATTTTGGCGAGTTGGGCTCTGCATGCCACCACATTGGATTTGAAATGAAACCTCTACAACAGAATTCAAGTGCAGATTGTAACGTTTAATTTGAAGGTTTGAACAAAAATATCTGATAGAAATTGTAGGAATTGTCACATTTCTTTACAAACTCCACATTTTAGGAGGTCAAAAGTAATTGGACAAATAAACCAAACCCAAACAAAATATTTTATTTTCAATATTTTGTTGCGAATCCTTTGGAGGCAATCACTGCCTTAAGTCTGGAACCCATGGACATCACCAAACGCTGGGTTTCCTCCTTCTTAATGCTTTGCCAGGCCTTTCCAGCCGCAGCCTTCAGGTCTTGCTTGTTTGTGGGTCTTTCCGTCTTAAGTCTGGATTTGAGCAAGTGAAATGCATGCTCAATTGGGTTAAGATCTGGTGATTGACTTGGCCATTGCAGAATGTTCCACATTTTTGCACTCATGAACTCCTGGGTAGCTTTGGCTGTATGCTTGGGGTCATTGTCCATCTGTACTATGAAGCGCCGTCCGATCAACTTTGCGGCATTTGGCTGAATCTGGGCTGAAAGTATATCCCGGTACACTTCAGAATTCATCCGGCTACTCTTGTCTGCTGTTATGTCATCAATAAACACAAGTGACCAAGTGCCATTGAAAGCCATGCATGCCCATGCCATCACGTTGCCTCCACCATGTTTTACAGAGGATGTGGTGTGCCTTGGATCATGTGCCGTTCCCTTTCTTCTCCAAACTGTTTTCTTCCCATCATTCTGGTACAGGTTGATCTTGGTCTCATCTGTCCATAGAATACTTTTCCAGAACTGAGCTGGCTTCATGAGGTGTTTTTCAGCAAATTTAACTCTGGCCTGTCTATTTTTGGAATTGATGAATGGTTTGCATCTAGATGTGAACCCTTTGTATTTACTTTCATGGAGTCTTCTCTTTACTGTTGACTTAGAGACAGATACACCTACTTCACTGAGAGTGTTCTGGACTTCAGTTGATGTTGTGAACGGGTTCTTCTTCACCAAAGAAAGTATGCGGCGATCATCCACCACTGTTGTCATCCGTGGACGCCCAGGCCTTTTTGAGTTCCCAAGCTCACCAGTCAATTCCTTTTTTCTCAGAATGTACCCGACTGTTGATTTTGCTACTCCAAGCATGTCTGCTATCTCTCTGATGGATTTTTTCTTTTTTTTCAGCCTCAGGATGTTCTGCTTCACCTCAATTGAGAGTTCCTTAGACCGCATGTTGTCTGGTCACAGCAACAGCTTCCAAATGCAAAACCACACACCTGTAATCAACCCCAGACCTTTTAACTACTTCATTGATTACAGGTTAACGAGGGAGACGCCTTCAGAGTTAATTGCAGCCCTTAGAGTCCCTTGTCCAATTACTTTTGGTCCCTTGAAAAAGAGGAGGCTATGCATTACAGAGCTATGATTCCTAAACCCTTTCTCCGATTTGGATGTGAAAACTCTCATATTGCAGCTGGGAGTGTGCACTTTCAGCCCATATTATATATATAATTGTATTTCTGAACATGTTTTTGTAAACAGCTAAAATAACAAAACTTGTGTCACTGTCCAAATATTTCTGGACCTAACTGTATATTACAGGTGTACTATATGGAGGTGTAGTATATTACAGGTGTACTATATGGGGGTGTAGTATATTACAGGTGTACTATATGGGGGTGTAGTATATTACAGGTGTACTATATGGAGGTGTAGTATATTACAGGTGTACTATAGGGAGGTGTAGTATATTACACGTGTACTATATGGAGGTGTAGTATATTACAGGTGTAGTATATGGAGGTGTAGTATATTACAGGTGTACTATATGGGGGTGTAGTATATTACAGGTGTACTATATGGAGGTGTAGTATATTACAGGTGTAGTATATGGAGGTGTAGTATATTACAGGTGTACTATATGGAGGTGTAGTATATTACAGGTGTAGTATATGGGGGTGTAGTATATTACAGGTGTAGTATATGGGGGTGTAGTATATTACAGGTGTACTATATGAAGGTGTAGTATATTACAGGTGTACTATATGGAGGTGTAGTATATTACAGGTGTACTATATGGAGGTGTAGTATATTACAGGTGTGCTATATGGAGGTGTAGTATATTACAGGTGTACTATATGGGGGTGTAGTATATTACAGGTGTACTATAGGGAGGTGTAGTATATTACAGGTGTACTATATGGAGGTGTAGTATATTACAGGTGTAGTATATGGAGGTGTAGTATATTACAGGTGTACTATATGGAGGTGTAGTATATTACAGGTGTGCTATATGGAGGTGTAGTATATTACAGGTGTAGTATATGGAGGTGTAGTATATTACAGGTGTACTATATGGGGGTGTAGTATATTACAGGTGTAGTATATGGAGGTGTAGTATATTACAGGTGTAGTATATGGAGGTGTAGTATATTACAGGTGTACTATATGGGGGTGTAGTATATTACAGGTGTACTATATGGAGGTGTAGTATATTACAGGTGTGCTATATGGGGGTGTAGTATATTACAGGTGTACTATATGGAGGTGTAGTATATTACAGGTGTACTATATGGAGGTGTAGTATATTACAGGTGTAGTATATGGAGGTGTAGTATATTACAGGCGTACTATATGGAGGTGTAGTATATTACAGGTGTACTATATGGAGGTGTAGTATATTACAGGTGTACTATATGGGGGTGTAGTATATTACAGGTGTAGTATATGGAGGTGTAGTATATGGAGGTGTAGTATATTACAGGTGTACTATATGGAGGTGTAGTATATTACAGGTGTAGTATATGGAGGTGTAGTATATGGAGGTGTAGTATATTACAGGCGTACTATATGGAGGTGTAGTATATTACAGGTGTACTATATGGAGGTGTAGTATATTACAGGTGTACTATATGGGGGTGTAGTATATTACAACTGTAGTATATGGAGGTGTAGTATATGGAGGTGTAGTATATTACAGGTGTACTATATGGAGGTGTAGTATATTACAGGTGTAGTATATGGAGGTGTAGTATATGGAGGTGTAGTATATTACAGGCGTACTATATGGAGGTGTAGTATATTACAGGTGTACTATATGGAGGTGTAGTATATTACAGGTGTACTATATGGGGGTGTAGTATATTACAGGTGTAGTATATGGAGGTGTAGTATATTACAGGTGTACTATATGAAGGTGTAGTATATTACAGGTGTACTATATGGAGGTGTAGTATATTACAGGTGTACTATATGGAGGTGTAGTATATTACAGGTGTGTAATATGGAGGTGTAGTACATTACAGGTGTACTATATGGGGGTGTACTATATTACAGGTGTACTATATGGAGGTGTAGTATATTACAGGTGTACTATATGGAGGTGTAGTATATTACAGGTGTACTATATGGAGGTGTAGTATATTACAGGTGTACTATATGGGGGTGTAGTATATTACAGGTGTACTATATGGGGGTGTGCTATATGGAGGTGTAGTATATTACAGGTGTGCTATATGGAGGTGTAGTATATTACAGGTGTGCTATATGGAGGTGTAGTATATTACAGGTGTACTATATGGGGGTGTAGTATATTACAGGTGTACTATATGGGGGTGTACTATATTACAGGTGTACTATATGGAGGTGTAGTATATTACAGGTGTACTATATGGGGGTGTAGTATATTACAGGTGTACTATATGGGGGTGTACTATATTACAGGTGTACTATATGGAGGTGTAGTATATTACAGGTGTACTATATGGAGGTGTAGTACATTACAGGTGTACTATATGGAGGTGTAGTATATTACAGGTGTAGTATATGGAGGTGTAGTACATTACAGGTGTACTATATGGAGGTGTAGTACATTACAGGTGTACTATATGGAGGTGTAGTATATTACAGGTGTGCTATATGGAGGTGTAGTATATTACAGGTGTACTATATGGAGGTGTAGTATATTACAGGTTTACTATATGGGGGTGTAGTATATTACAGGTGTAGTATATGGAGGTGTAGTATATGGAGGTGTAGTATATTACAGGTGTACTATATGGAGGTGTAGTATATTACAGGTGTAGTATATGGAGGTGTAGTATATGGAGGTGTAGTATATTACAGGCGTACTATATGGAGGTGTAGTATATTACAGGTGTACTATATGGAGGTGTAGTATATTACAGGTGTACTATATGGGGGTGTAGTATATTACAGGTGTAGTATATGGAGGTGTAGTATATTACAGGTGTACTATATGAAGGTGTAGTATATTACAGGTGTACTATATGGAGGTGTAGTATATTACAGGTGTACTATATGGAGGTGTAGTATATTACAGGTGTGTAATATGGAGGTGTAGTACATTACAGGTGTACTATATGGAGGTGTAGTATATTACAGGTGTAGTATATGGAGGTGTAGTATATTACAGGTGTACTATATGGAGGTGTAGTATATTACAGGTGTACTATATGGGGGTGTAGTATATTACAGGTGTACTATATGGGGGTGTAGTATATTACAGGTGTGCTATATGGAGGTGTAGTATATTACAGGTGTACTATATGGGGGTGTAGTATATTACAGGTGTGCTATATGGAGGTGTAGTATATTACAGGTGTACTATATGGGGGTGTAGTATATTACAGGTGTACTATATGGGGGTGTACTATATTACAGGTGTACTATATGGAGGTGTAGTATATTACAGGTGTACTATATGGGGGTGTAGTATATTACAGGTGTACTATATGGGGGTGTACTATATTACAGGTGTACTATATGGAGGTGTAGTATATTACAGGTGTACTATATGGAGGTGTAGTATATTACAGGTGTACTATATGGGGGTGTAGTATATTACAGGTGTACTATATTACAGGTGTACTATATGGAGGTGTAGTATATTACAGGTGTACTATATGGGGGTGTAGTATATTACAGGTGTGCTATATGGAGGTGTAGTATATTACAGGTGTACTATATGGGGGTGTAGTATATTACAGGTGTGCTATATGGAGGTGTAGTATATTACAGGTGTACTATATGGAGGTGTAGTATATTACAGGTGTACTATATGGAGGTGTAGTATATTACAGGTGTACTATATGGGGATGTAGTATATTACAGGTGTGCTATATGGGGGTGTAGTATATTACAGGTGTGCTATATGGAGGTGTAGTATATTACAGGTGTACTATATGGAGGTGTAGTATATTACAGGTGTACTATATGGAGGTGTAGTATATTACAGGTGTGCCATATGGAGGTGTAGTATATTACAGGTGTGCTATATGGAGGTGTAGTATATTACAGGTGTGCTATATGGAGGTGTAGTATATTACAGGTGTACTATATGGGGGTGTAATATATTACAGGTGTACTATATGGGGGTGTACTATATTACAGGTGTACTATATGGGGGTGTACTATATTACAGGTGTGCTATATGGAGGTGTAGTATATTACAGGTGTGCTATATGGAGGTGTAGTATATTACAGGTGTACTATATGGGGGTGTAGTATATTACAGGTGTACTATATGGGGGTGTACTATATTACAGGTGTACTATATGGAGGTGTAGTATATTACAGGTGTACTATATGGGGGTGTAGTATATTACAGGTGTACTATATGGGGGTGTAGTATATTACAGGTGTACTATATGGGGGTGTACTATATTACAGGTGTACTATATGGGGGTGTACTATATTACAGGTGTGCTATATGGAGGTGTAGTATATTACAGGTGTGCTATATGGAGGTGTAGTATATTACAGGTGTACTATATGGGGGTGTAGTATATTACAGGTGTACTATATGGGGGTGTACTATATTACAGGTGTACTATATGGAGGTGTAGTATATTACAGGTGTACTATATGGGGGTGTAGTATATTACAGGTGTACTATATGGGGGTGTACTATATTACAGGTGTACTATATGGAGGTGTAGTATATTACAGGTGTACTATATGGAGGTGTAGTATATTACAGGTGTACTATATGGAGGTGTAGTATATTACAGGTGTACTATAGGGAGGTGTAGTATATTACAGGTGTACTATATGGAGGTGTAGTATATTACAGGTGTGCTATATGGAGGTGTAGTATATTACAGGTGTACTATATGGGGGTGTACTATATTACAGGTGTATTATATGGAGGTGTAGTATATTACAGGTGTAGTATAAGGAGGTGTAGTATATTACAGGTGTACTATATGGAGGTGTAGTATATTACAGGTGTACTATATGGAGGTGTAGTATATTACAGGTGTACTATATGGGGGTGTAGTATATTACAGGTGTACTATATGGGGGTGTAGTATATTACAGGTGTACTATATGGAGGTGTAGTATATTACAGGTGTACTATATGGGGGTGTACTATATTACAGGTGTAGTATATGGGGTGTAGTGATGTAGTATATTACAGGTGTACTATATGGAGGTGTAGTATATTACAGGTGTACCATATGGAGGTGTAGTATATTACAGGCGTACTATATGGGGGTGTACTATATTACAGGTGTAGTATATGGGGTGTAGTGATGTAGTATATTACAGGTGTACTATATGGGGGTGTACTATATTACAGGTGTACTATATGGAGGTGTAGTATATTACAGGTGTACTATATGGAGGTGTAGTATATTACAGGTGTACTATATGGAGGTGTAGTATATTACAGGTGTACTTTATGGAGGTGTAGTATATTACAGGTGTACTATATGGAGGTGTAGTATATTACAGGTGTACTATAGGGAGGTGTAGTATATTACAGGTGTACTATATGGGGGTGTAGTATATTACAGGTGTGTAATATGGAGGTGTAGTATATTACAGGTGTACTATATGGAGGTGTAGTATATTACAGGTGTACTATATGGAGGTGTAGTATATTACAGGTGTACTATAGGGAGGTGTAGTATATTACAGGTGTGCTATATGGAGGTGTAGTATATTACAGGTGTGCTATATGGGGGTGTAGTATATTACAGGTGTGCTATATGGAGGTGTAGTATATTACAGGTGTCCTATATGGGGGTGTAGTATATTACAGGTGTACTATATGGGGGTGTACTATATTACAGGTGTACTATATGGAGGTGTAGTATATTACAGGTGTACTATATGGAGGTGTACTATATTACAGGTGTACTATATGGAGGTGTAGTATATTACAGGTGTACTATATGGGGGTGTAATATATTACAGGTGTACTATATGGGGGTGTACTATATTACAGGTGTGCTATATGGAGGTGTAGTATATTACAGGTGTGCTATATGGAGGTGTCGTATATTACAGGTGTACTATATGGGGGTGTAGTATATTACAGGTGTACTATATGGGGGTGTACTATATTACAGGTGTACTATATGGAGGTGTAGTATATTACAGGTGTGCTATATGGAGGTGTAGTATATTACAGGTGTACTATATGGAGGTGTAGTATATTACAGGTGTACTATATGGAGGTGTAGTATATTACAGGTGTACTATAGGGAGGTGTAGTATATTACAGGTGTACTATATGGAGGTGTAGTATATTACAGGTGTGCTATATGGAGGTGTAGTATATTACAGGTGTACTATATGGGGGTGTAGTATATTACAGGTGTAGTATATGGAGGTGTAGTATATTACAGGTGTAGTATATGGAGGTGTAGTATATTACAGGTGTATTATATGGAGGTGTAGTATATTACAGGTGTACTATATGGGGGTGTATTATATTACAGGTGTATTATATGGAGGTGTAGTATATTACAGGTGTAGTATATGGAGGTGTAGTATATTACAGGTGTATTATATGGAGGTGTAGTATATTACAGGTGTACTATATGGGGGTGTAGTATATTACAGGTGTACTATATGGGGGTGTACTATATTACAGGTGTACTATATGGAGGTGTAGTATATTACAGGTGTGCTATATGGAGGTGTAGTATATTACAAGTGTAGTATATGGAGGTGTAGTATATTACAGGTGTACTATATGGGGGTGTAGTATATTACAGGTGTACTATAGGGAGGTGTAGTATATTACAGGTGTACTATATGGAGGTGTAGTATATTACAGGTGTAGTATATGGAGGTGTAGTATATTACAGGTGTACTATATGGAGGTGTAGTATATTACAGGTGTGCTATATGGAGGTGTAGTATATTACAGGTGTAGTATATGGAGGTGTAGTATATTACAGGTGTACTATATGGGGGTGTAGTATATTACAGGTGTAGTATATGGAGGTGTAGTATATTACAGGTGTAGTATATGGAGGTGTAGTATATTACAGGTGTGCTATATGGAGGTGTAGTAGATTACAGGTGTAGTATATGGAGGTGTAGTATATTACAGGTGTACTATATGGGGGTGTAGTATATTACAGGTGTACTATATGGAGGTGTAGTATATTACAGGTGTGCTATATGGGGGTGTAGTATATTACAGGTGTACTATATGGAGGTGTAGTATATTACAGGTGTACTATATGGAGGTGTAGTATATTACAGGTGTAGTATATGGAGGTGTAGTATATTACAGGCGTACTATATGGAGGTGTAGTATATTACAGTTGTACTATATGGAGGTGTAGTATATTACAGGTGTACTATATGGGGGTGTAGTATATTACAGGTGTAGTATATGGAGGTGTAGTATATGGAGGTGTAATATATTACAGGTGTACTATATGGAGGTGTAGTATATTACAGGTGTAGTATATGGAGGTGTAGTATATGGAGGTGTAGTATATTACAGGCGTACTATATGGAGGTGTAGTATATTACAGGTGTACTATATGGAGGTGTAGTATATTACAGGTGTACTATATGGGGGTGTAGTATATTACAAGTGTAGTATATGGAGGTGTAGTATATGGAGGTGTAGTATATTACAGGTGTACTATATGGAGGTGTAGTATATTACAGGTGTAGTATATGGAGGTGTAGTATATGGAGGTG
This sequence comes from Anomaloglossus baeobatrachus, assembly GCF_048569485.1. Taxonomy (NCBI): domain Eukaryota; kingdom Metazoa; phylum Chordata; class Amphibia; order Anura; family Aromobatidae; genus Anomaloglossus; species Anomaloglossus baeobatrachus. The sequence goes on from NW_027442885.1 coordinate 21,822, forward strand.
TAGTATATTACAGGCGTACTATATGGAGGTGTAGTATATTACAGGTGTACTATATGGAGGTGTAGTATATTACAGGTGTACTATATGGGGGTGTAGTATATTACAGGTGTAGTATATGGAGGTGTAGTATATTACAGGTGTACTATATGAAGGTGTAGTATATTACAGGTGTACTATATGGAGGTGTAGTATATTACAGGTGTACTATATGGAGGTGTAGTATATTACAGGTGTGTAATATGGAGGTGTAGTAAATTACAGGTGTACTATATGGGGGTGTACTATATTACAGGTGTACTATATGGAGGTGTAGTATATTACAGGTGTACTATATGGAGGTGTAGTATATTACAGGTGTACTATATGGAGGTGTAGTATATTACAGGTGTACTATATGGGGGTGTAGTATATTACAGGTGTACTATATGGGGGTGTACTATATTACAGGTGTGCTATATGGAGGTGTAGTATATTACAGGTGTGCTATATGGAGGTGTAGTATATTACAGGTGTGCTATATGGAGGTGTATATTACAGGTGTACTATATGGGGGTGTAGTATATTACAGGTGTACTATATGGGGGTGTACTATATTACAGGTGTACTATATGGAGGTGTAGTATATTACAGGTGTACTATATGGGGGTGTAGTATATTACAGGTGTACTATATGGGGGTGTACTATATTACAGGTGTACTATATGGAGGTGTAGTATATTACAGGTGTACTATATGGAGGTGTAGTACATTACAGGTGTACTATATGGAGGTGTAGTATATTACAGGTGTAGTATATGGAGGTGTAGTACATTACAGGTGTACTATATGGAGGTGTAGTACATTACAGGTGTACTATATGGAGGTGTAGTATATTACAGGTGTGCTATATGGAGGTGTAGTATATTACAGGTGTACTATATGGAGGTGTAGTATATTACAGGTGTACTATATGGGGGTGTAGTATATTACAGGTGTAGTATATGGAGGTGTAGTATATGGAGGTGTAGTATATTACAGGTGTACTATATGGAGGTGTAGTATATTACAGGTGTAGTATATGGAGGTGTAGTATATTACAGGCGTACTATATGGAGGTGTAGTATATTACAGGTGTACTATATGGAGGTGTAGTATATTACAGGTGTGTAATATGGAGGTGTAGTACATTACAGGTGTACTATATGGAGGTGTAGTATATTACAGGTGTAGTATATGGAGGTGTAGTATATTACAGGTGTACTATATGGAGGTGTAGTATATTACAGGTGTACTATATGGGGGTGTAGTATATTACAGGTGTAGTATATGGAGGTGTAGTATATTACAGGTGTACTATATGAAGGTGTAGTATATTACAGGTGTACTATATGGAGGTGTAGTATATTACAGGTGTACTATATGGAGGTGTAGTATATTACAGGTGTGTAATATGGAGGTGTAGTACATTACAGGTGTACTATATGGAGGTGTAGTATATTACAGGTGTAGTATATGGAGGTGTAGTATATTACAGGTGTACTATATGGAGGTGTAGTATATTACAGGTGTACTATATGGGGGTGTAGTATATTACAGGTGTACTATATGGGGGTGTAGTATATTACAGGTGTGCTATATGGAGGTGTAGTATATTACAGGTGTACTATATGGGGGTGTAGTATATTACAGGTGTGCTATATGGAGGTGTAGTATATTACAGGTGTACTATATGGGGGTGTAGTATATTACAGGTGTACTATATGGGGGTGTACTATATTACAGGTGTACTATATGGAGGTGTAGTATATTACAGGTGTACTATATGGGGGTGTAGTATATTACAGGTGTACTATATGGAGGTGTAGTATATTACAGGTGTACTATATGGGGGTGTAGTATATTACAGGTGTAGTATATGGAGGTGTAGTATATTACAGGTGTACTATATGAAGGTGTAGTATATTACAGGTGTACTATATGGAGGTGTAGTATATTACAGGTGTACTATATGAAGGTGTAGTATATTACAGGTGTACTATATGGAGGTGTAGTATATTACAGGTGTGTAATATGGAGGTGTAGTACATTACAGGTGTACTATATGGGGGTGTACTATATTACAGGTGTACTATATGGAGGTGTAGTATATTACAGGTGTACTATATGGAGGTGTAGTATATTACAGGTGTACTATATGGAGGTGTAGTATATTACAGGTGTACTATATGGGGGTGTAGTATATTACAGGTGTACTATATGGGGGTGTACTATATTACAGGTGTGCTATATGGAGGTGTAGTATATTACAGGTGTGCTATATGGAGGTGTAGTATATTACAGGTGTGCTATATGGAGGTGTAGTATATTACAGGTGTACTATATGGGGGTGTAGTATATTACAGGTGTACTATATGGGGGTGTACTATATTACAGGTGTACTATATGGAGGTGTAGTATATTACAGGTGTACTATATGGGGGTGTAGTATATTACAGGTGTACTATATGGGGGTGTACTATATTACAGGTGTACTATATGGAGGTGTAGTATATTACAGGTGTACTATATGGAGGTGTAGTACATTACAGGTGTACTATATGGAGGTGTAGTATATTACAGGTGTAGTATATGGAGGTGTAGTACATTACAGGTGTACTATATGGAGGTGTAGTATATTACAGGTGTACTATATGGGGGTGTAGTATATTACAGGTGTAGTATATGGAGGTGTAGTACATTACAGGTGTACTATATGGAGGTGTAGTATATTACAGGTGTGTAATATGGAGGTGTAGTACATTACAGGTGTACTATATGGGGGTGTACTATATTACAGGTGTACTATATGGAGGTGTAGTATATTACAGGTGTACTATATGGAGGTGTAGTATATTACAGGTGTACTATATGGAGGTGTAGTATATTACAGGTGTACTATATGGAGGTGTAGTATATTACAGGTGTACTATATGGGGGTGTAGTATATTACAGGTGTAGTATATGGAGGTGTAGTATATTACAGGTGTACTATATGGGGGTGTAGTATATTACAGGTGTAGTATATGGAGGTGTAGTATATGGAGGTGTAGTATATTACAGGCGTACTATATGGAGGTGTAGTATATTACAGGTGTACTATATGGAGGTGTAGTATATTACAGGTGTACTATATGGGGGTGTAGTATATTACAGGTGTAGTATATGGAGGTGTAGTATATTACAGGTGTACTATATGGGGGTGTAGTATATTACAGGTGTAGTATATGGAGGTGTAGTATATTACAGGTGTACTATATGAAGGTGTAGTATATTACAGGTGTACTATATGGAGGTGTAGTATATTACAGGTGTACTATATGGAGGTGTAGTATATTACAGGTGTACTATATGGGGGTGTAGTATATTACAGGTGTGTAATATGGAGGTGTAGTACATTACAGGTGTACTATATGGGGGTGTACTATATTACAGGTGTACTATATGGAGGTGTAGTACATTACAGGTGTACTATATGGAGGTGTAGTATATTACAGGTGTGCTATATGGAGGTGTAGTATATTACAGGTGTACTATATGGAGGTGTAGTATATTACAGGTGTACTATATGGGGGTGTAGTATATTACAGGTGTAGTATATGGAGGTGTAGTATATTACAGGTGTACTATATGAAGGTGTAGTATATTACAGGTGTACTATATGGAGGTGTAGTATATTACAGGTGTACTATATGGAGGTGTAGTATATTACAGGTGTACTATATGGGGGTGTAGTATATTACAGGTGTGTAATATGGAGGTGTAGTACATTACAGGTGTACTATATGGGGGTGTACTATATTACAGGTGTACTATATGGAGGTGTAGTATATTACAGGTGTACTATATGGAGGTGTAGTATATTACAGGTGTACTATATGGAGGTGTAGTATATTACAGGTGTACTATATGGGGGTGTAGTATATTACAGGTGTACTATATGGGGGTGTAGTATATTACAGGTGTACTATATGGGGGTGTACTATATTACAGGTGTGCTATATGGAGGTGTAGTATATTACAGGTGTGCTATATGGAGGTGTAGTATATTACAGGTGTGCTATATGGAGGTGTAGTATATTACAGGTGTACTATATGGGGGTGTAGTATATTACAGGTGTACTATATGGGGGTGTAGTATATTACAGGTGTACTATATGGAGGTGTAGTATATTACAGGTGTACTATATGGAGGTGTAGTACATTACAGGTGTACTATATGGAGGTGTAGTATATTACAGGTGTGCTATATGGAGGTGTAGTATATTACAGGTGTACTATATGGAGGTGTAGTATATTACAGGTGTACTATATGGGGGTGTAGTATATTACAGGTGTAGTATATGGAGGTGTAGTATATGGAGGTGTAGTATATTACAGGTGTACTATATGGGGGTGTACTATATTACAGGTGTACTATATGGAGGTGTAGTATATTACAGGTGTACTATATGGAGGTGTAGTACATTACAGGTGTACTATATGGAGGTGTAGTATATTACAGGTGTAGTATATGGAGGTGTAGTACATTACAGGTGTACTATATGGAGGTGTAGTACATTACAGGTGTACTATATGGAGGTGTAGTATATTACAGGTGTGCTATATGGAGGTGTAGTATATTACAGGTGTACTATATGGAGGTGTAGTATATTACAGGTGTACTATATGGAGGTGTAGTATATTACAGGTGTGCTATATGGGGGTGTAGTATATTACAGGTGTAGTATATGGAGGTGTAGTATATGGAGGTGTAGTATATTACAGGTGTACTATATGGAGGTGTAGTATATTACAGGTGTAGTATATGGAGGTGTAGTATATGGAGGTGTAGTATATTACAGGCGTACTATATGGAGGTGTAGTATATTACAGGTGTACTATATGGAGGTGTAGTATATTACAGGTGTACTATATGGGGGTGTAGTATATTACAGGTGTAGTATATGGAGGTGTAGTATATTACAGGTGTACTATATGAAGGTGTAGTATATTACAGGTGTACTATATGGAGGTGTAGTATATTACAGGTGTACTATATGGAGGTGTAGTATATTACAGGTGTGTAATATGGAGGTGTAGTACATTACAGGTGTACTATATGGAGGTGTAGTATATTACAGGTGTAGTATATGGAGGTGTAGTATATTACAGGTGTACTATATGGAGGTGTAGTATATTACAGGTGTACTATATGGGGGTGTAGTATATTACAGGTGTGCTATATGGGGGTGTAGTATATTACAGGTGTGCTATATGGAGGTGTAGTATATTACAGGTGTACTATATGGGGGTGTAGTATATTACAGGTGTGCTATATGGAGGTGTAGTATATTACAGGTGTACTATATGGGGGTGTAGTAAATTACAGGTGTACTATATGGGGGTGTACTATATTACAGGTGTACTATATGGAGGTGTAGTATATTACAGGTGTACTATATGGGGGTGTAGTATATTACAGGTGTACTATATGGGGGTGTACTATATTACAGGTGTACTATATGGAGGTGTAGTATATTACAGGTGTACTATATGGAGGTGTAGTATATTACAGGTGTACTATATGGGGGTGTAGTATATTACAGGTGTACTATATTTCAGGTGTACTATATGGAGGTGTAGTATATTACAGGTGTACTATATGGGGGTGTAGTATATTACAGGTGTTCTATATGGAGGTGTAGTATATTACAGGTGTACTATATGGGGGTGTAGTATATTACAGGTGTGCTATATGGAGGTGTAGTATATTACAGGTGTACTATATGGAGGTGTAGTATATTACAGGTGTACTATATGGGGATGTAGTATATTACAGGTGTACTATATGGAGGTGTAGTATATTACAGGTGTACTATATGGAGGTGTAGTATATTACAGGTGTACTATATGGGGGTGTAGTATATTACAGGTGTACTATATTACAGGTGTACTATATGGAGGTGTAGTATATTACAGGTGTACTATATGGGGGTGTAGTATATTACAGGTGTTCTATATGGAGGTGTAGTATATTACAGGTGTACTATATGGGGGTGTAGTATATTACAGGTGTGCTATATGGAGGTGTAGTATATTACAGGTGTACTATATGGAGGTGTAGTATATTACAGGTGTACTATATGGAGGTGTAGTATATTACAGGTGTACTATATGGAGGTGTAGTATATTACAGGTGTACTATATGGAGGTGTAGTATATTACAGGTGTACTATATGGGGATGTAGTATATTACAGGTGTGCTATATGGGGGTGTAGTATATTACAGGTGTGCTATATGGAGGTGTAGTATATTACAGGTGTACTATATGGAGGTGTAGTATATTACAGGTGTACTATATGGAGGTGTAGTATATTACAGGTGTGCTATATGGAGGTGTAGTATATTACATGACTGATGGACTAGTTAATTGCGCTCCTGGTAACCTAATAAATAAGACACCACACACTGCGTGACATGGATTAAAATTTTGGCCACAGCAGCCCTTTATTTTATAAGAAAAAACATCAACAAGAAAAACAAGATTATCGGCCCAGAGATGTGGTTGTTATAAATCCCAGCCCCTTATCCCCCTCCGCCGTGTACACCTAGCTCAAGGGGGAATCTGGGTATACCCCTTGATCATTTTCCTTGTGTCCGCTGAGCTCCTCCCCAGGGACCCATATTCCACTGTCCACTGAGCTCCTCCCCAGGGACCCATATTCCACTGTCCGCTGAGCTCTGGCCCAGGGACCCCATTAAAAACATAATTCTCCAACCAACAAAGAGGGGGTTTAAACAACCACATCCCGCCGCCGCCAAATGCTGCTGTAACATACAATATTAAAATGTTAATACAATATTAATATGTTGATATGACATTGACAATTTGGATACATTACTGATAACAATTGATACAATACTAATAATGTTGATAAAATACCGATGATGTTGAATACCAAAACATTGTTAGAATATTGACCGTGTTGCAAAGTCCTGATATTGATACATTTCCCTTTATTATAGGGAGGGTGGGTGGGACAACTGCTGGTTCAGTCTTTGAGTCCAGGACAAAGGAATGACACCTTAACATGAGACCTATTTCTTATATGGCCCCTGCCCCCATCTCTCCTCCTGCTCGCTGACCACCACCACATTCCTTAGGTAAAAACCCCATCCCTTACTCCTTAACCCTTTCCTGGATCTATCACTGCCTCAGTCATGTACGTTACGGCTATCTGCCTTCACTCTGCTTGACTGATGGACTAGTGAATTGCGCTCCTGGTAACCTAATAAATAAGACACCACACACTGCGTGACATGGATTAAAATTTTGGCCACAGCAGCCCTTTATTTTATAAGAAAAAACATCAACAAGAAAAACAAGATTATCGGCCCAGAGATGTGGTTGTTATAAATCCCAGCCCCATATCCCCCTCCGCCGTGTACACCTAGCTCAAGGGGGAATCTGGGTATACCCCTTGATCATTTTCCTTGTGTCCGCTGAGCTCCTCCCCAGGGACCCATCTATTCCACTGTCCACTGAGCTCCTCCCCAGGGACCCATATTCCACTGTCCGCTGAGCTCCTCCCCAGGGACCCATATTCCACTGTCCGCTGAGCTCTGGCCCAGGGACCCCATTAAAAACATAATTCTCCAACCAACAAAGAGGGGGTTTAAACAACCACATCCCGCCAAGACTCGCTCTTGTGACACCTTACAAGAGTGAGTTCCTCCACAACTTAATGGCTCGTTCTACTCCTTCTTGTATTCCCAACATCCATATATCAATGCCAATGTCATTAAGATGTACCTTATCATCTCTCCAAAATTGTTCCTTTGTATTTTCCAGCATCTGGTGACGTATGGCCACCCCTCCGTTTTCCAACACAAATTTTGTTATTTTTTTATTAACCTTTATCCTTGTATTATTGATGCGAGCCACTGATCGCGCTGTTCTCCACATTTGTCTAGCTACTATATCCGACCAGACCACCACTGTTTCTGGGTAAGACCTCCATAAATTCAACATATCGAGCTTTATGTTCCTAACTAAATGTCTTGATGTTCTTATTGCTAAATCATTACCACCTAAATGGATAAGTAAGACGTCCGGGGGGCGGTAGAACTCCACATGATACTGGATTTCTTTTAACAGCTGATGCCACTGCATTCCCCTCTTTCCTATCCATGTCACCCGTGCCAAGGAACTGGGCAACCCCAACTGTCTGCCATTAGGCCTGACTGCTGCACGTAAGGCCCCCCAAAAAACAAATGAATGTCCCATGATCCAAACCAGGCATTGCTGTTCAGCTAAAACAAAAACACAATTATCACACAATTGTCTAAATGAAGACACAACTACTATAAGATTACCAAAATGTACACATATATATACATGTACGCCATTTATAATAAATGCAATCTAATGTAGCTGTTAAATCTGCTCGATTCCCATCTCCCGATTTTTTTAACTATGTCAGGCTCTAAGCCCCATCTAGCAGCTTCTGTGGCTGCTCCTATCCTAAATGAGTGTGAAGTGAATGCATTTGGAGACTCTCCCAATATTGTCAGGCATTTTTTAAGAACTGCTGTGAATTGAAATTGTGACAATGACTTACAATCCTCATGAATTAGTAATGAACCTTGGATATTTGGCCTTCTTGAGACATAGTTTCTAAAACAGATGACCGGGCAGGCACTGGAACCGCTTAAAGGAAACAATGTGATCCATTTTCCTCTACCCTGTTGATCAGTTTTTGACTTTGCCAGAAAACATTCCAATCTGTCTGTGTACTGATGCATGTCCTCGGCTTGTAGACCCCCTCTGTCTGTGTACTGATGCACGTCCTCGGCTTGTAGACCCCCTCTGTCTGTGTACTGATGCACGTCCTCGGCTTGTAGACCCCCTCTGTCTGTGTACTGATGCACGTCCTCGGCTTGTAGACCCCCTCTGTCTGTGTACTGATGCATGTCCTCAGCTTGTAGACCCCCTCTGTCTGTGTACTCATGCACATCCTCATCTTGTAGACCCCCACTTCTGGTGGAGCTACTCGACACTAACTCGCTGATTCTAAAAGCTCCAAAAAAGGCCAGTGTGAATGCACAACTAAAGAGAAACACTTCAAACGGACTGCTCCAGACTCGGCCTAGTACACTCAGTATCTGCTGCAATAACTGGAAAGAAATCGGACGCCGTTTATCTCTGGTCTTCTTACAACTTTTCCTGTAACCCTTTAGGGCCTGCTTAACTAAAAAATGCTTTGTGTAATCAGTGAAGTCATGCAGCTTAAACCAAAAAGCTAATCCAGACATTTTACTATTAATACTGGACAATGAAGTACCATCCACAAAGGCCCTGCTAATGTAAAATAACAACAAGGAAACATTGTCATGTGACCTGGCATCATGTCCCACTAGAGCACACAAGTCTTCCCATTCCCTCCATGCTGACTGGTACCTCTGCCATGTGCTTACACCCACAGACCGTTCTATCAGAGCGTATGCGGTGTCACTGGCAGTGACCACAGAAAATCCGGACACTTCTTGCCTTGTACCTCTGCCATCGGGGCTAACGAACGGAATCTGTCCCACTGAAAACGAGACAGAGCATCAGCCACAGAATTGCAAACACCGGGGACATGCACAGCTGTAATCTGACAATGTGACTTTAAACAGCGCAGCACTAGATGACGCAGCAACGTAACAACAGGCAGGGAAGAAGCTGATTGTTTGTTGATGACTTCTACAACTCCCAAATTATCACAATGAAATCTCACTTTTCGGTTTTGGAAAATATTGCACCAAATTTCACAAGCAACCACTATGGGGAACAATTCAAGGAGTACTAAGTTTCGTGTTAACCCATTGTTTCTCCAACTCTCTGGCCACCTATCTGCACACCACTGTCCAGAACAATATGCACCAAAACCAGTTGACCCCGCTGCATCAGTGTGGATGTCTAGATCAAAATTTGAAACCGGTGGTCTGATCCACAATGACCTCCCATTAAACTCCATTAAGAACTGTTCCCATACCGCCAGATCGTCCTTTAATGTTCTAGCCAGCCGCACAAAGTGATGTGGAAAGGTTATGCCTGAGGTAGCTGCAGCTAGGCGCCTACAAAAAACTCTACCCATTGGAATAATGCGACACGCAAAGTTCATTTTTCCTAACAGCGATTGTAGATCCTTTAATCTGATCTTACGGTGAGATCTAGCTTCTCTGACTGCCTCCAGCAGATCACTGACCTTGTCATCCGGTAATCTGCACTCCATTGCTTCACTGTCAATCAAAATTCCTAAAAACTTGATAAGTGTAGACGGGCCTTCTGCTTTATCTGATGCTAACGGTACTCCAAAACACTTAAAAACCGACTGAATCGCTGCCAATAATGAAGCACAAACAAATGACTTTGGTGGACCAATACATAGGAAATCATCTAGATAATGCAGGACAGAACGCACGCCGGCTTCCTTCTTTACTACCCACTCCAAAAATGTGCTAAATGATTCAAACAAGGAGCATGAGATGGAGCAGCCCATCGGTAAACACAAGTCTACATAAAACCTTCCCTGCCACTGACAACCCAAGAGATGGAAGCTTTCTGGATGGACTGGTAAGAGTCTAAAGGCAGCTTCAATGTCTGTTTTTGCCATTAAAGCTCATCTGCCGTACTTCTGAACCCATGCAATCGCTGTATCAAATGAAGTATACGAGACTGTGCAAAGTTCCTGATTGATTCCATCATTAACTGAGCTTCCATGAGGGAAGGACAGATGATGGATCAGCCTAAACTTATTGGGTTCCTTCTTTGGGACCACTCCCAATGGAGAGACCCTTAAGTTTTCTATTGGCATTTTGGGGAATGGGCCTGCCATGCGGCCCAGGTCAATTTCTTTGTTTAGTTTTGTGGAGACAATGTGAGAATATGTATAAGCTGAAGCAAGGTTACGAGAACAGGTTAATGGGCCCGAAGTAGATGGGATCTTAAAACCTTCTGAGAAACCCTCCCCCAGCAATTGTGCTGCTTTTCTATCTGGGTACCTGCTTAGATAGCCCACCATCTCCCCGAGTCTAATTGGGGTTTCCCCCTTTTTGGTTAATCTCTGCTGTTGGGGTTTTATTTCGTTTAAAGCATTTTGATAGGCTATGGTTTCCACTACAGAAGGTGCATTCATGTTTGTACCTGCATGTGTTTCCGAATCTGCACTGGCTATCATTGAACTGCCAGCAGCAACCTTTTCTGTTTGCTGCCGACAATCCGATTGCTGATGATCTGCCGACATAGCCCTGAAAGGGCTGATTAACCCCACGTGGCGCTGTCATGAGACGCATCCATAAACCAATATCTTTGTGATCCCAACGAATCCCTTGGCGACCAGCCTTTCGTTGGCGAAACTGCTCATCATAGCGCAGCCATGCTAAACCTCCATACACGCGGTGCGCCTCCCCGATAGAATTCATGTAACAAAATAAGGCAGAGCAATGTTCAGGAGTTTTTTGGCCTATTACACTTGCTAATATGGCAAAGGCCTGGAACCAATTGCTAAATGTTTGGGGGATGAGACAATACCGTCTTTCTTGTTCCTCTCTTTTTCTCTCATCAAACCTTACTCTATCCAAGTTATATTTTTCTAAGGGCAAGAATGAAAATATTTCCACATATTCGTCGGCCCAAATCTTCTCCCTAACCTCCTGTTTCAAATGAATTCCTAGAGGACCCTCAAAACATACATATAATTCTCCTTTTGCTGCATCAGATAATGGAACCCCTTGTGAAATTACTGCGTCCTCCTGTGTCTCTGGATCAGCACACGACTGACTTACCATCTCCGATGTCCGGCGACCATTCCCGCACCATGCAGCAATAGGAGAAGAAGTTATGGGTAAGCTAGACTGACTCAAAGCCTCCTTAACCCCTGACACTAATTGCTGTACTACTGAATTAAGATCCCATCCTACATTGCCGGGAACTGTACCCCCAACTGCGCCCACTGGACTCATTACAGGTGTTGTTACACTAGATATAGGACAAGAAAAAGTGTTCTCACCAATACCTGGCTGCGTCCTAGGCTGACCAGCCGTCCGTGACGTATTAGTTATAGTCTCTACAGCCCCTTCATTATTGAAGTGCTGCGTGCTGCTGCCCTCTAGTGGGGAGTCGTTATCTGTGTCATAGTCATTGTCTGGAATCTCTTCTGAGTCTTGTAGCTGTAGATTTATTGCCTGACTCACATCCTGAGCCGGCCGATGAAGTCTTTGTCTGGTTAAAGTACTTTTGCGCAGTTGTCTTTTTGGATTCCTACCACTCCTCGTGTAATGAGAACCCGGATCCGGAAATGTTGTGTGTCCTAAGCCCATCCCCCCGTGTTGGTTCAGTTCCTGGGGTGAGGCCGTATGATGTCCTCTAGAATGATGCAAAGATTGTTGAGGAAGTTCTAAGGATTCATGGTGGGCTGTCGTCACGTCAGTTGTAGCTTGTTTGGCTGCTTCTCTGGCTGGCACCTCAGTAGAGCTGGACTTTCTCCTTGCACTTCTTGGTGTCTCTCTGGTTAGATGATCTGGCTCTTTTCTCTGTCCCTTGTTATTCTTGTACTGTAGTTTCCTTCCTGGTTTGTAAGCAGGATCAGAGGCCGTGCTGCGCTTTGCTCTTTTCCTAGAAGTAACAGAAGGACTTATGATCCTATTGTGAGTCCTATTGGCCATTTCAGAAGTTAATCTCTCAGGAGGTCTTGATCTTCTTAGAGTTTGATGTTCAGAAAGTTCAGAAGGGACAGATGCTGTATCCCGGGCACTCTTCAGCAATTCGTCTAGCTGGGCCTGAATCCATTCGGGCCTACACGTCAAAGCCGCAGCCTGAACAGTCTTCAGCAAGGCATCCCAACTGCTGGTTCAGTCTTTGAGTCCAGGACAAAGGAATGACACCTTAACATGGGACCTATTTCTTATATGGCCCCTGCCCCCCGTCTCTCCTCCTGCACGCTGACCCCCCACCACATTCCTTAGGTAAAAACCCCATCCCTTACTCCTTAACCCTTTCCTGGATCTATGACTGCCTCAGTCATGTACGTTACGGCTATCTGCCTTCACTCTGCTGGTGTACTATATGGGGGTGTACTATATTACAGGTGTACTATATGGAGGTGTAGTATATTACAGGTGTACTATATGGAGGTGTAGTATGTTACAGGTGTACTATATGGAGGTGTAGTATATTACAGGTGTACTATATGGGGGTGTACTATATTACAGGTGTACTATATAGAGGTGTAGTATATTACAGGTGTACTATATGGAGGTGTAGTATATTACAGGTGTACTATATGGAGGTGTAGTATATTACAGGTGTACTATATGGGGATGTAGTATATTACAGGTGTAGTATATGGAGGTGTAGTATATTACAGGTGTACTATATGGAGGTGTACTATATTACAGGTGTACTATATGGGGGTGAACTATATTACAGGTGTAGTATATGGGGTGTAGTGATGTAGTATATTACAGGTGTACTATATGGGGGTGTACTATATTACAGGTGTACTATATGGAGGTGTAGTATATTACAGGTGTACTATATGGAGGTGTAGTATGTTACAGGTGTACTATATGGGGGTGTACTATATTACAGGTGTACTATATAGAGGTGTAGTATATTACAGGTGTACTATATGGAGGTGTAGTATATTACAGGTGTACTATATGGAGGTGTAGTATATTACAGGTGTACTATATGGAGGTGTAGTATATTACAGGTGTACTATATGGGGATGTAGTATATTACAGGTGTGCTATATGGAGGTGTAGTATATTACAGGTGTACTATATGGGGGTGTAGTATATTACAGGTGTACTATATGGAGGTGTAGTATATTACAGGTGTGCTATATGGAGGTGTAGTATATTACAGGTGTGCTATATGGAGGTGTAGTATATTACAGGTGTGCTATATGGAGGTGTAGTATATTACAGGTGTGCTATATGGAGGTGTAGTATATTACAGGTGTACTATATGAAGGTATAGTATATTACAGGTGTACTATATGGGGGTGTAGTATATTACAGGTGTGTAATATGGAGGTGTAGTATATTACAGGTGTACTATATGGAGGTGTAGTATATTACAGGTGTACTATATGGAGGTGTAGTATATTACAGGTGTGCTATATGGAGGTGTAGTATATTACAGGTGTGCTATATGGAGGTGTAGTATATTACAGGTGTGCTATATGGAGGTGTAGTATATTAAAGGTGTACTATATGGAGGTGTAGTACATTACAGGTGTAGTATATAGAGGTGTAGTATATTACAGGTGTACTATATGGAGGTGTAGTATATTACAGGTGTAGTATATGGAGGTGTAGTATATTACAGGTGTACTATATGGGGGTGTAGTATATTACAGGTGTGCTATATGGAGGTGTAGTATATTACAGGTGTACTATATGGGGGTGTAGTATATTACAGGTGTGCTATATGGAGGTGTAGTATATTACAGGTGTACTATAGGGAGGTGTACTATATTACAGGTGTACTATATGGAGGTGTAGTATATTACAGGTGTACTATATGGGGGTGTAGTATATTACAGGTGTACTATATGGGGGTGTACTATATTACAGGTGTGCTATATGGAGGTGTAGTATATTACAGGTGTGCTATATGGAGGTGTAGTATATTACAGGTGTACTATATGGGGGTGTAGTATATTACAGGTGTACTATATGGGGGTGTAGTATATTACAGGTGTACTATATGGGGGTGTAGTATATTACAGGTGTGCTATATGGGGGTGTAGTATATTACAGGTGTACTATATGGAGGTGTAGTATATTACAGGTGTACTATATGGGGGTGTAGTATATTACAGGTGTGCTATATGGGGGTGTAGTATATTACAGGTGTACTATATGGAGGTGTAGTATATTACAGGTGTACTATATGGGGGTGTAGTATATTACAGGTGTACTATATGGGGGTGTAGTATATTACAGGTGTACTATATGGGGGTGTAGTATATTACAGGTGTACTATATGGGGGTGTAGTATATTACAGGTGTACTATATGGGGGTGTAGTATATTACAGGTGTGCTATATGGGGGTGTAGTATATTACAGGTGTGCTATATGGGGGTGTAGTATATTACAGGTGTACTATATGGGGGTGTAGTATATTACAGGTGTACTATATGGGGGTGTAGTATATTACAGGTGTACTATATGGGGGTGTAGTATATTACAGGTGTACTATATGGAGGTGTAGTATATTACAGGTGTACTATATGGGGGTGTAATATATTACAGGTGTACTATATGGGGGTGTACTATATTACAGGTGTACTATATGGGGGTGTACTATATTACAGGTGTGCTATATGGAGGTGTAGTATATTACAGGTGTGCTATATGGAGGTGTAGTATATTACAGGTGTACTATATGGGGGTGTAGTATATTACAGGTGTACTATATGGAGGTGTAGTATATTACAGGTGTACTATATGGGGGTGTACTATATTACAGGTGTAGTATATGGGGTGTAGTGATGTAGTATATTACAGGTGTACTATATGGAGGTGTAGTATATTACAGGTGTACTATATGGAGGTGTAGTATATTACAGGTGTACTATATGGAGGTGTAGTATATTACAGGTGTACTATATGGGGGTGTACTATATTACAGGTGTAGTATATGGGGTGTAGTGATGTAGTATATTACAGGTGTACTATATGGAGGTGTAGTATATTACAGGTTTGCTATATGGAGGTGTAGTATATTACAGGTGTACTATATGGGGGTGTACTATATTACAGGTGTATTATATGGAGGTGTAGTATATTACAGGTGTAGTATATGGAGGTGTAGTATATTACAGGTGTATTATATGGAGGTGTAGTATATTACAGGTGTACTATATGGGGGTGTAGTATATTACAGGTGTACTATATGGGGGTGTAGTATATTACAGGTGTACTATATGGGGGTGTACTATATTACAGGTGTACTATATGGAGGTGTAGTATATTACAGGTGTACTATATGGAGGTGTAGTATATTACAGGTGTACTATATGGAGGTGTAGTATATTACAGGTGTACTATATGGGGGTGTAGTATATTACAGGTGTACTATATGGGGGTGTACTATATTACAGGTGTACTATATGGAGGTGTAGTATATTACAGGTGTACTATATGGGGGTGTAGTATATTACAGGTGTACTATATGGAGGTGTAGTATATTACAGGTGTACTATAGGGAGGTGTAGTATATTACAGGTGTACTATATGGAGGTGTAGTATATTACAGGTGTGCTATATGGAGGTGTAGTATATTACAGGTGTACTATATGGGGGTGTACTATATTACAGGTGTATTATATGGAGGTGTAGTATATTACAGGTGTAGTATATGGAGGTGTAGTATATTACAGGTGTATTATATGGAGGTGTAGTATATTACAGGTGTACTATATGGGGGTGTAGTATATTACAGGTGTACTATATGGGGGTGTAGTATATTACAGGTGTACTATATGGGGGTGTAGTATATTACAGGTGTACTATATGGGGGTGTAGTATATTACAGGTGTGCTATATGGGGGTGTAGTATATTACAGGTGTACTATATGGGGGTGTAGTATATTACAGGTGTACTATATGGGGGTGTAGTATATTACAGGTGTACTATATGGGGGTGTAGTATATTACAGGTGTACTATATGGAGGTGTAGTATATTACAGGTGTACTATATGGGGGTGTAGTATCTTACAGGTGTACTATATGGGGGTGTAGTATATTACAGGTGTACTATATGGGGGTGTAGTATATTACAGGTGTACTATATGGAGGTGTAGTATATTACAGGTGTACTATATGGGGGTGTAGTATATTACAGGTGTGCTATATGGGGGTGTAGTATATTACAGGTGTACTATATGGAGGTGTAGTATATTACAGGTGTACTATATGGGGGTGTAGTATATTACAGGTGTACTATATGGGGGTGTAGTATATTACAGGTGTACTATATGGGGGTGTAGTATATTACAGGTGTACTATATGGGGGTGTAGTATATTACAGGTGTACTATATGGGGGTGTAGTATATTACAGGTGTACTATATGGGGGTGTAGTATATTACAGGTGTGCTATATGGGGGTGTAGTATATTACAGGTGTACTATATGGGGGTGTAGTATATTACAGGTGTACTATATGGGGGTGTAGTATATTACAGGTGTACTATATGGGGGTGTAGTATATTACAGGTGTACTATATGGAGGTGTAGTATATTACAGGTGTACTATATGGGGGTGTAATATATTACAGGTGTACTATATGGGGGTGTACTATATTACAGGTGTACTATATGGGGGTGTACTATATTACAGGTGTGCTATATGGAGGTGTAGTATATTACAGGTGTGCTATATGGAGGTGTAGTATATTACAGGTGTACTATATGGGGGTGTAGTATATTACAGGTGTACTATATGGAGGTGTAGTATATTACAGGTGTACTATATGGGGGTGTACTATATTACAGGTGTAGTATATGGGGTGTAGTGATGTAGTATATTACAGGTGTACTATATGGAGGTGTAGTATATTACAGGTGTACTATATGGAGGTGTAGTATATTACAGGTGTACTATATGGAGGTGTAGTATATTACAGGTGTACTATATGGGGGTGTACTATATTACAGGTGTAGTATATGGGGTGTAGTGATGTAGTATATTACAGGTGTACTATATGGAGGTGTAGTATATTACAGGTTTGCTATATGGAGGTGTAGTATATTACAGGTGTACTATATGGGGGTGTACTATATTACAGGTGTATTATATGGAGGTGTAGTATATTACAGGTGTAGTATATGGAGGTGTAGTATATTACAGGTGTATTATATGGAGGTGTAGTATATTACAGGTGTACTATATGGGGGTGTAGTATATTACAGGTGTACTATATGGGGGTGTAGTATATTACAGGTGTACTATATGGGGGTGTACTATATTACAGGTGTACTATATGGAGGTGTAGTATATTACAGGTGTACTATATGGAGGTGTAGTATATTACAGGTGTACTATATGGAGGTGTAGTATATTACAGGTGTACTATATGGGGGTGTAGTATATTACAGGTGTACTATATGGGGGTGTACTATATTACAGGTGTACTATATGGAGGTGTAGTATATTACAGGTGTACTATATGGGGGTGTAGTATATTACAGGTGTACTATATGGAGGTGTAGTATATTACAGGTGTACTATAGGGAGGTGTAGTATATTACAGGTGTACTATATGGAGGTGTAGTATATTACAGGTGTGCTATATGGAGGTGTAGTATATTACAGGTGTACTATATGGGGGTGTACTATATTACAGGTGTATTATATGGAGGTGTAGTATATTACAGGTGTAGTATATGGAGGTGTAGTATATTACAGGTGTATTATATGGAGGTGTAGTATATTACAGGTGTACTATATGGGGGTGTAGTATATTACAGGTGTACTATATGGGGGTGTAGTATATTACAGGTGTACTATATGGGGGTGTAGTATATTACAGGTGTACTATATGGGGGTGTAGTATATTACAGGTGTGCTATATGGGGGTGTAGTATATTACAGGTGTACTATATGGGGGTTTAGTATATTACAGGTGTACTATATGGGGGTGTAGTATATTACAGGTGTACTATATGGGGGTGTAGTATATTACAGGTGTACTATATGGAGGTGTAGTATATTACAGGTGTACTATATGGGGGTGTAGTATATTACAGGTGTACTATATGGGGGTGTAGTATATTACAGGTGTGCTATATGGAGGTGTAGTATATTACAGGTGTGCTTTATGGAGGTGTAGTATATTACAGGTGTACTATATGGGGGTGTAATATATTACAGGTGTGCTATATGGGGGTGTACTATATTACAGGTGTGCTATATGGAGGTATAGTATATTACAGGTGTGCTATATGGAGGTGTAGTATATTACAGGTGTACTATATGGGGGTGTAGTATATTACAGGTGTACTATATTGAGGTGTAGTATATTACATGTGTACTATATGGGGGTGTACTATATTACAGGTGTAGTATATGGGGTGTAGTGATGTAGTATATTACAGGTGTACTATATGGAGGTGTAGTATATTACAGGTGTACCATATGGAGGTGTAGTATATTACAGGTGTACTATATGGGGGTGTACTATATTACAGGTGTAGTATATGGGGTGTAGTGATGTAGTATATTACAGGTGTACTATATGGGGGTGTACTATATTACAGGTGTACTATATGGAAATGTAGTATATTACAGGTGTACTATATGGAGGTGTAGTATATTACAGGTGTACTATATGGAGGTGTAGTATATTACAGGTGTACTATATGGAGGTGTAGTATATTACAGGTGTACTATATGGAGGTGTAGTATATTACAGGTGTACTATATGGAGGTGTAGTATATTACAGGTGTACTATATGGAGGTGTAGTATATTACAGGTGTACTATATGGAGGTGTAGTATATTACAGGTGTACTATAGGGAGGTGTAGTATATTACAGGTGTACTATATGGGGGTGTAGTATATTACAGGTGTGTAATATGGAGGTGTAGTATATTACAGGTGTACTATATGGAGGTGTAGTATATTACAGGTGTATTATATGGAGGTGTAGTATATTACAGGTGTGCTATATGGAGGTGTAGTATATTACAGGTGTACTATATGGAGGTGTAGTATATTACAGGTGTACTATATGGAGGTGTAGTATATTACAGGTGTGCTATATGGAGGTGTAGTATATTACAGGTGTACTATATGGAGGTGTAGTATATTACAGGTGTACTAAATGGAGGTGTAGTATATTACAGGTGTACTATATGGGGGTGTAGTATATTACAGGTGTACTATATGGGGGTGTACTATATTACAGGTGTGCTATATGGAGGTGTAGTATATTACAGGTGTACTATATGGGGGTGTAGTATATTACAGGTGTACTATATGGAGGTGTAGTATATTACAGGTGTACTATAGGGAGGTGTAGTATATTACAGGTGTACTATATGGAGGTGTAGTATATTACAGGTGTGCTATATGGAGGTGTAGTATATTACAGGTGTACTATATTACAGGTGTATTATATGGAGGTGTAGTATATTACAGGTAAAATTCAAAACACAGGAGAAAGAGGAGTTTTAAATGCAAAATATATTTATTGTAGACAAGGAGGGGTTAAGGCAGGAAATTTAAAACAAGTATGCAGGGCAGAAGTGGCAAAAAGGTTATAGACATCAAATACAGAGTTGTATATATACTAACAAGCAGGCATGAATAATATATGTATACAGAAAACCCGCTAGGAGATACAGTGGTCTCTTGCGAATCAAGTGTGAGATGAATTCCCCAAAGGACATAAAGTGCTGCAGTGCATAATTCATAAATAGAAGTTCATCCAAAAAACACACACAAGCGGGTGTTCTGTATAGGCTCGCCCCATATGCAGGAAACTAAAGTACCTGCCCTAAAAAATTTTTTTACAAGTGCAAAACATACCTATATTAGGAACAGGGATAGCCAATGCCACATAGATGCCCCGAAAGGAGAGGTAACCCCCCGGCCCAATATTACAGGTGTAGCAGAGTGAAGGCAGATAGACGTAACGTACATGACTGAGGCAGTGATAGATCCAGGAAAGGGTTAAGGAGTAAGGGATGGGGGTTTTTACCTAAGGAATGTGGTGGTGGGCGAGCAGGAGGAGAGATGGGGGCAGGGGCCATATAAGAAATAGGTCCCATGTTAAGGTGTCATTCCTTTGTCCTGGACTTAAAGACTGAACAAGCAGTATGGATGCCTTGCTGAAGAGCGTTCAGGCCGCGGCTTTGACATGTAGGCCCGAATGGATTCAGGCCCAGCTAGA
This sequence comes from Anomaloglossus baeobatrachus, assembly GCF_048569485.1. NCBI lineage: Eukaryota > Metazoa > Chordata > Amphibia > Anura > Aromobatidae > Anomaloglossus > Anomaloglossus baeobatrachus. The sequence continues at coordinate 42,775 of NW_027442885.1, forward strand.
CGAATTGCTGAAGAATGCCCGGGATACAGCATCTGTCCCTTCTGAACTTTCTGAACATCAAACTCTAAGAAGATCAAGACCTCCTGAGAGACTAACTTCTGAAATGGCCAATAGGACTCACAATAGGATCATAAGTCCTTCCGTTACCTCTAGGAAAAGAGCAAAGCGCAGCACGGCCTCTGATCCTGCTTACAAACCAGGAAGGAAACTACAGTACAAGAATAACAAAGGACAGAGAAAAGAGCCCGACCATCTAACCAGAGAGACACCAAGAAGTGCAAGGAGAAAGTCCGGCTCTACTGATGTGCCAGCCAGAGAAGCAGCCACACAAGCTACAACTGACGTGACGACAGCCCACCATGAATCCATAGAACTTCCTCAACAAACTTTGTATCATTCTAGAGGACATCATACGGCCTTACCCCAGGAAATAAACCAACACGGGGGGATGGGCTTAGGACACACAACATTTCCGGATCCGGGTTCTCATTACACGAGGAGTGGCAGGAATCCAAAAAGACAACTGCGCAAAAGTACTTTAACCAGACAAAGACTTCTTCGGCCGGCTCAGGATATGAGTCCGGCAAGAAATCTACAGCTACAAGACTCAGCAGAGATTCCAGACAATGACTATGACACAGATAACGACTGCCCACTAGAGGGCAGCAGCACGCAGCACTTCAATAATGGAGGGGCTGTAGAGACTATAACTAATACGTCACGGACGGCTGGTCAACCTAGGACGCAGCCAGGTATTGGTGAGAACACTTTTTCTTGTCCTATATCTAGTGTAACAACACCTGTAATGAATCCAATGGGCGCAGTTTGGGGTACAGGTCCCGGCAATGTAGGATGGGATCTTAATTCAGTAGTACAGCAATTAGTGTCCGGGGTTAAGGAGGCTTTGAGTCAGTCTAGCTTACCCATAACTTCTTCTCCTATTGCTGCATGGTGTGGGAATGGTCGCCGGACACCGGAGGTGGTAAGTCAGTCGTGTGCTGATCCAGAGACACAGGAGGACGCAGTAATTTCACAAGGGGTTCCATTATCTGATGCAGCAAAAGGAGAATTATATGTATGTTTTGAGGGTCCTCTAGGAATTCATTTGAAACAGGAGGTTAGGGAGAAGATTTGGGCCGACGAATATGTGGAAATATTTTCATTATTGCCCTTAGAAAAATATAACTTGGATAGAGTAAGGTTTGATGAGAGGAAAAGAGAGGAACAAGAAAGACGGTATTGTCTCATCCCCCAAACATTTAGCAATTGGTTCCATGCCTTTGCCATATTAGCAAGTGTAATAGGCCAAAAAACTCCTGAACATTGCTCTGCCTTATTTTGTTACATGAATTCTATCGGGGAGGCGCACCGTGCGTATGGAGGTTTAGCATGGCTGCGCTATGATGAGCAGTTTCGCCAACGAAAGGCTGGTCGCCAAGGGATTCGTTGGGATCACAAAGATATTAGTTTATGGATGCGTCTCATGACAGCGCCACGTGGGGTTAATCAGCCCTTTCAGGGCTATGTCGGCAGATCATCAGCAATCGGATTGTCGGCAGCAAACAGAAAAGGTTGCTGCTGGCAGTTCAATGATAGCCAGTGCAGATTCGGAAACACATGCAGGTACAAACATGAATGCACCTTCTGTAGTGGAAACCATAGCCTATCAAAATGCTTTACACGAAATAAAACCCCAACAGCAGAGATTAACCAAAAAGGGGGAAACCCCAATTAGACTCGGGGAGATGGTGGGCTATCTAAGCAGGTACCCAGATAGAAAAGCAGCACAATTGCTGGGGGAGCGTTTCTCAGAAGGTTTTAAGATCCCATCTACTTCAGGCCCATTAACCTGTTCTCGTAACCTTGCTTCAGCTTATACATATTCTCACATTGTCTCCACGAAACTAAACAAAGAAATTGACCTGGGCCGCATGGCAGGCCCATTCCCCAAAATGCCAATAGAAAACTTAAGGGTCTCTCCATTGGGGGTGGTCCCAAAGAAGGAACCCAATAAGTTTAGGCTGATCCATCATCTGTCCTTCCCTCATGGAAGCTCAGTTAATGATGGAATCGATCAGGAACTTTGCACAGTCTCGTATACTTCATTTGATACAGCGATTGCATGGGTACAGAAGTACGGCAGAGGAGCTTTAATGGCAAAAACAGACATTGAAGCTGCCTTTAGACTCTTACCAGTCCATCCAGAAAGCTTCCATCTCTTGGGTTGTCAGTGGCAGGGAATGTTTTATGTAGACTTGTGTTTACCGATGGGCTGCTCCATCTCATGCTCCTTGTTTGAATCATTTAGCACATTTTTGGAGTGGGTAGTAAAGAAGGAAGCCGGCGTGCGTTCTGTCCTGCATTATCTAGATGATTTCCTATGTATTGGTCCACCAAAGTCATTTGTTTGTGCTTCATTATTGGCAGCGATTCAGTCGGTTTTTAAGTGTTTTGGAGTACCGTTAGCATCAGATAAAACAGAAGGCCCGTCTACACTTATCAAGTTTTTAGGAATTTTGATTGACAGTGAAGCAATGGAGTGCAGATTACCGGATGACAAGGTCAGTGATCTGCTGGAGGCAGTCAGAGAAGCTAGATCTCACCGTAAGATCAGATTAAAGGATCTACAATCGCTGTTAGGGAAAATGAACTTTGCGTGTCGCATTATTCCAATGGGTAGAGTTTTTGTAGGCGCCTAGCTGCAGCTACCTCAGGCATAACCTTTCCACATCACTTTGTGCGGCTGGCTAGAACATTAAAGGACGATCTGGCGGTATGGGAACAGTTCTTAATAGAGTTTAATGGGAGGTCATTGTGGATCAGACCACCGGTTTCAAATTTTGATCTAGACATCCACACTGATGCAGCGGGGTCAACTGGTTTTGGTGCATATTGTTCGGGACAGTGGTGTGCAGATAGGTGGCCAGAGAGTTGGAGAAACAATGGGTTAACACGAAACTTAGTACTCCTTGAATTGTTCCCCATAGTGGTTGCTTGTGAAATTTGGTACAATATTTTCCAAAACCGAAAAGTGAGATTTCATTGTGATAACTTGGGAGTTGTAGAAGTCATCAACAAACAATCAGCTTCTTCCCTGCCTGTTGTTACGTTGCTGCGTCATCTAGTGCTGCGCTGTTTAAAGTCAAATTGTCAGATTACAGCTGTGCATGTTCCCGGTGTTTGCAATTCTGTGGCTGATGCTCTGTCTCGTTTTCAGTGGGACAGATTCCGTTCGTTAGCCCCGATGGCAGAGGTACAAGGCAAGAAGTGTCCGGATTTTCTGTGGTCACTGCCAGTGACACCGCATACGCTCTGATAGAACGGTCTGTGGGTGTAAGCACATGGCAGAGGTACCAGTCAGCATGGAGGGAATGGGAAAACTTGTGTGCTCTAGTGGCACATGATGCCAGGTCACATGACAATGTTTCCTTGTTGTTATTTTACATTAGCAGGGCCTTTGTGGATGGTACTTCATTGTCCAGTATTGATAGTAAAATGTCTGGATTAGCTTTTTGGTTTAAGTTGCACGACTTCACTGATTACACAAAGCATTTTTTAGTTAAGCAGGCCCTAAAGGGTTACAGGAAAAGTTGTAAGAAGACCAGAGATAAACGGCGTCCGATTTCTTTCCAGTTATTGCAGCAGATACTGAGTGTACTAGGCCGAGTCTGTAGCAGTCCCTTTGAAGTGTTTCTCTTTAGTTGTGCATTCACACTGGCCTTTTTTGGCGCTTTTAGAATCAGCGAGTTGGTGGCGAGTAGCTCCACCAGAAGTGGGGGTCTACAAGACGAGGACGTGCATCAGTACACAGACAGATTAGAATGTTTTCTGGCAAAGTCAAAAACTGATCAACAGGGTAGAGGAAAATGGATCACATTGTTTCCTTTAAGCGGGTCCAGGGCCTGCCCGGTCATCTGTTTTAGAAACTATGTCTCAAGAAGGCCAAATATCCAAGGTTCATTACTAATTCATGAGGATTGTAAGTCATTGTCACAATTTCAATTCACAGCAGTTCTTAAAAAATGCCTGACAATATTGGGAGAGTCTCCAAATGCATTCACTTCACACTCATTTAGGATAGGAGCAGCCACAGAAGCTGCTAGATGGGGCTTAGAGCCTGACATAGTTAAAAAAATCGGGAGATGGGAATCGAGCAGATTTAAGAGTTACATTCGATTACATTTATTATAAATGGCGTACATGTATATATATGTGTACATTGTGGTAATCTTATAGTAGTTGTGTCTTCATTTAGACAATTGTGTGATAATTGTGTTTTTGTTTTTTGTTTTAGCTGAACAGCAATGCCTGGTTTGGATCATGGGACATTCATTTGTTTTTTGGGGGGCCTTACGTGCAGCAGTCAGGCCTAATGGCAAACAGTTGGGGTTGCCCAGTTCCTTGGCACGGGTGACATGGATAGGAAAGAGGGGAATGCAGTGGCATCAGCTGTTAAAAGAAATCCAGTATCATGTGGAGTTCTACCGCCCCCCGGACGTCTTACTTATCCATTTAGGTGGTAATGATTTAGCAATAAGAACATCAAGACATTTAGTTAGGAACATAAAGCTTGATATGTTGAATTTATGGAGGTCTTACCCAGAAACAGTGGTGGTCTGGTCGGATATAGTAGCTAGACAAATGTGGAGAACAGCGCGATCAGTGGCTCGCATCAATAATACAAGGATAAAGGTTAATAAAAAAATAACAAAATTTGTGTTGGAAAACGGAGGGGTGGCCATACGTCACCAGATGCTGGAAAATACAAAGGAACATTTTTGGAGAGATGATAAGGTACATCTTAATGACATTGGCATTGATATATGGATGTTGGGAATACAAGAAGGAGTAGAACGAGCCATTAAGTTGTGGAGGAACTCACTCTTGTAAGGTGTCACAAGAGCGAGTCTTGGCGGGATGTGGTTGTTTAAACCCCCTCTTTGTTGGTTGGAGAATTATGTTTTTAATGGGGTCCCTGGGCCAGAGCTCAGCGGACAGTGGAATATGGGTCCCTGGGGAGGAGCTCAGTGGACAGTGGAATAGATGGGTCCCTGGGGAGGAGCTCAGCGGACACAAGGAAAATGATCAAGGGGTATACCCAGATTCCCCCTTGAGCTAGGTGTACACGGCGGAGGGGGATATGGGGCTGGGATTTATAACAACCACATCTCTGGGCCGATAATCTTGTTTTTTCTTATTGATGTTTTTTCTTATTAAAATAAAGGGCTGCTGTGGCCAAAATTTTAATCCATGTCACGCAGTGTGTGGTGTCTTATTTATTAGATTACCAGGAGCGCAATTCACTAGTCCATCAGTCAAGCAGAGTGAAGGCAGATAGACGTAACGTACATGACTGAGGCAGTGATAGATCCAGGAAAGGGTTAAGGAGTAAGGGATGGGGGTTTTTACCTAAGGAATGTGGTGGTGGGCGAGCAGGAGGAGAGATGGGGGCAGGGGCCATATAAGAAATAGGTCCCATGTTAAGGTGTCATTCCTTTGTCCTGGACTTAAAGACTGAACAAGCAGTTGTCCCACCCACCCTCCCTATAATAAAGGGAAATGTATCAATATCAGGACTTTGCAACACTGTCAATATTCTAACAATGTTATTGGTATTCAACATCATCGGTATTTTATCAACATTATTAGTATTGTATCGTATTGTATCAATTGTTATCAGTAATGTATCCAAATTGACAATGTCATATCAACATATTAATATTGTATTAACATTTTAATATTGTATGTTACAGCAGCATTTGGCGGCGGCGGGATGTGGTTGTTTAAACCCCCTCTTTGTTGGTTGGAGAATTATGTTTTTAATGGGGTCCCTGGGCCAGAGCTCAGCGGACAGTGGAATATGGGTCCCTGGGGAGGAGCTCAGTGGACAGTGGAATAGATGGGTCCCTGGGGAGGAGCTCAGCGGACACAAGGAAAATGATCAAGGGGTATACCCAGATTCCCCCTTGAGCTAGGTGTACACGGCGGAGGGGGATATGGGGCTGGGATTTATAACAACCACATCTCTGGGCCGATAATCTTGTTTTTTCTTATTGATGTTTTTTCTTATTAAAATAAAGGGCTGCTGTGGCCAAAATTTTAATCCATGTCACGCAGTGTGTGGTGTCTTATTTATTAGATTACCAGGAGCGCAATTCACTAGTCCATCAGTCAAGTATATGGAGGTGTAGTATATTACAGGTGTATTATATGGAGGTGTAGTATATTACAGGTGTACTATATGGAGGTGTAGTATATTACAGGTGTACTATATGGGGGTGTAGTATATTACAGGTATGCTATATGGAGGTGTAGTATATTACAGGTTTACTATATGGAGGTGTAGTATATTACAGGTGTGCTATATGGAGGTGTAGTATATTACAGGTGTACTATATGGAGGTGTAGTATATTACAGGTGTACTATAGGGAGGTGTAGTATATTACAGGTGTACTATATGGAGGTGTAGTATATTACAGGTGTACTATATGGAGGTGTAGTATATTACAGGTGTGCTATATGGAGGTGTAGTATGTTACAGGTGTACTATATGGGGGTGTATTATATTACAGGTGTATTATATGGAGGTGTAGTATATTACAGGTGTGCTATATGGAGGTGTAGTATATTACAGGTGTATTATATGGAGGTGTAGTATATTACAGGTGTACTATATGGAGGTGTAGTATATTACAGGTGTACTATATGGAGGTGTAGTATATTACAGGTGTACTATATGGGGGTGTAGTATATTACAGGTGTACTATATGGGGGTGTAGTATATTACAGGTGTACTATATGGGGGTGTAGTATATTACAGGTGTAGTATATGGAGGTGTAGTATATTACAGGTGTACTATATGGGGGTGTACTATATTACAGGTGTAGTATATGGGGTGTAGTGATGTAGTATATTACAGGTGTACTATATGGAGGTGTAGTATATTACAGGTGTACCATATGGAGGTGTAGTATATTACAGGTGTACTATATGGGGGTGTACTATATTACAGGTGTAGTATATGGGGTGTAGTGATGTAGTATATTACAGGTGTACTATATGGGGGTGTACTATATTACAGGTGTACTATATGGAGGTGTAGTATATTACAGGTGTACTATATGGAGGTGTAGTATATTACAGGTGTACTATATGGAGGTGTAGTATATTACAGGTGTACTATATGGAGGTGTAGTATATTACAGGTGTACTATATGGAGGTGTAGTATATTACAGGTGTACTATAGGGAGGTGTAGTATATTACAGGTGTACTATATGGGGGTGTAGTATATTACAGGTGTGTAATATGGAGGTGTAGTATATTACAGGTGTATACTATATGGAGGTGTAGTATATTACAGGTGTACTATATGGAGGTGTAGTATATTACAGGTGTGCTATATGGAGGTGTAGTATATTACAGTTGTGCTATATGGAGGTGTAGTATATTACAGGTGTACTATATGGAGGTGTAGTATATTACAGGTGTACTATATGGAGGTGTAGTATATTACAGGTGTGCTATATGGAGGTGTAGTATATTACAGGTGTACTATATGGGGGTGTAGTATATTACAGGTGTACTATATGGAGGTGTAGTATATTACAGGTGTGCTATATGGAGGTGTAGTATATTACAGGTGTGCTATATGGAGGTGTAGTATATTACAGGTGTGCTATATGGAGGTGTAGTATATTACAGGTGTGCTATATGGAGGTGTAGTATATTACAGGTGTACTATATGAAGGTGTAGTATGTTACAGGTGTACTATATGGGGGTGTAGTATATTACAGGTGTGTAATATGGAGGTGTAGTACATTACAGGTGTACTATATGGAGGTGTAGTATATTACAGGTGTGCTATATGGAGGTGTAGTATATTACAGGTGTAGTATATAGAGGTGTAGTATATTACAGGTGTACTATATGGAGGTGTAGTATATTACAGGTGTAGTATATGGAGGTGTAGTATATTACAGGTGTACTATATGGGGGTGTACTATATTACAGGTGTACTATAGGGAGGTGTAGTATATTACAGGTGTACTATATGGAGGTGTAGTATATTACAGGTGTGCTATATGGAGGTGTAGTATATTACAGGTGTACTATATGGGGGTGTACTATATTACAGGTGTGTTATATGGAGGTGTAGTATATTACAGGTGTACTATATGGGGTGTACTATATTACAGGTGTATTATATGGGGGTGTAGTATATTACAGGTGTGCTATATGGAGGTGTAGTATATTACAGGTGTACTATATGGGGGTGTAGTATATTACAGGTGTGCTATATGGAGGTGTAGTATATTACAGGTGTACTATAGGGAGGTGTACTATATTACAGGTGTACTATATGGAGGTGTAGTACATTACAGGTGTACTATATGGAGGTGTAGTATATTACAGGTGTACTATATGGAGGTGTAGTACATTACAGGTGTACTATATGGAGGTGTAGTATATTACAGGTGTAGTATATATAGGTGTAGTATATTACAGGTGTACTATATGGAGGTGTAGTATATTACAGTTGTAGTATATGGAGGTGTAGTATATTACAGGTGTACTATATGGGGTGTACTATATGGGGTGTACTATATTACAGGTGTATTATATGGGGGTGTAGTATATTACAGGTGTGCTATATGGAGGTGTAGTATATTACAGGTGTACTATATGGGGGTGTAGTATATTACAGGTGTGCTATATGGAGGTGTAGTATATTACAGGTGTACTATAGGGAGGTGTACTATATTACAGGTGTACTATATGGAGGTGTAGTATATTACAGGTGTACTATATGGGGGTGTAGTATATTACAGGTGTACTATATGGGGGTGTAGTATATTACAGGTGTGCTATATGGAGGTGTAGTATATTACAGGTGTGCTATATGGAGGTGTAGTATATTACAGGTGTACTATAGGGAGGTGTACTATATTACAGGTGTACTATATGGGGGTGTAGTATATTACAGGTGTGCTATATGGAGGTGTAGTATATTACAGGTGTGCTATATGGAGGTGTAGTATATTACAGGTGTACTATAGGGAGGTGTAGTATATTACAGGTGTACTATATGGGGGTGTAGTATATTACAGGTGTGCTATATGGAGGTGTAGTATATTACAGGTGTAGTATATGGAGGTGTAGTATATTACAGGTGTGCTATATGGAGTTGTAGTATATTACAGGTGTACTATATGGGGGTGTAATATATTACAGGTGTACTATATGGGGGTGTACTATATAACAGGTGTGCTATATGGAGGTGTAGTATATTACAGGTGTGCTATATGGGGGTGTACTATATTACGGGTGTACTATATTACAGGTGTACTATATTACAGGTGTAGTATATTACAGGTGTAGTATATTACAGGTGTACTATATGGGGGTGTAGTATATTACATGTGTACTATATGGGGGTGTACTATATTACAGGTGTACTATATGGAGGTGTAGTATATTACAGGTGTACTATATGGAGGTGTAGTATATTACAGGTGTACTATATGGGGGTGTACTATGTTACAGGTGTACTATAGGGAGGTGTAGTATATTACAGGTGTACTATATGGAGGTGTAGTATATTACAGGTGTGCTATATGGAGGTGTAGTATATTACAGGTGTACTATATGGGGGTGTACTATATTACAGGTGTATTATATGGAGGTGTAGTATATTACAGGTGTATTATATGGAGGTGTAGTATATTACAGGTGTACTATATGGAGGTGTAGTATATTACAGGTGTACTATATGGGGGTGTAGTATATTACAGGTGTACTATATGGGGGTGTAGTATATTACAGGTGTAGTATATGGAGATGTAGTATATTACAGGTGTACTATATGGGGGTGTACTATATTACAGGTGTAGTATATGGGGTGTAGTGATGTAGTATATTACAGGTGTACTATATGGAGGTGTAGTATATTACAGGTGTACTATATGGAGGTGTACTATATTACAGGTGTACTATATGGGGGTGTACTATATTACAGGTGTAGTATTTTGGGGTGTAGTGATGTAGTATATTACAGGTGTACTATATGGGGGTGTACTATATTACAGGTGTACTATATGGAGGTGTAGTATATTACAGGTGTACTATATGGAGGTGTAGTATGTTACAGGTGTACTATATGGAGGTGTAGTATATTACAGGTGTACTATATGGGGGTGTACTATATTACAGGTGTACTATATAGAGGTGTAGTATATTACAGGTGTACTATATGGAGGTGTAGTATATTACAGGTGTACTATATGGAGGTGTAGTATATTACAGGTGTACTATATGGGGATGTAGTATATTACAGGTGTAGTATATGGAGGTGTAGTATATTACAGGTGTACTATATGGAGGTGTACTATATTACAGGTGTACTATATGGGGGTGTACTATATTACAGGTGTAGTATATGGGGTGTAGTGATGTAGTATATTACAGGTGTACTATATGGGGGTGTACTATATTACAGGTGTACTATATGGAGGTGTACTATATTACAGGTGTACTATATGGAGGTGTAGTATGTTACAGGTGTACTATATGGAGGTGTAGTATGTTACAGGTGTACTATATGGGGGTGTACTATATTACAGGTGTACTATATAGAGGTGTAGTATATTACAGGTGTACTATATGGAGGTGTAGTATATTACAGGTGTACTATATGGAGGTGTAGTATATTACAGGTGTACTATATGGGGATGTAGTATATTACAGGTGTGCTATATGGAGGTGTAGTATATTACAGGTGTACTATATGGGGGTGTAGTATATTACAGGTGTACTATATGGAGGTGTAGTATATTACAGGTGTGCTATATGGAGGTGTAGTATATTACAGGTGTGCTATATGGAGGTGTAGTATATTACAGGTGTGCTATATGGAGGTGTAGTATATTACAGGTGTGCTATATGGAGGTGTAGTATATTACAGGTGTACTATATGAAGGTGTAGTATATTACAGGTGTACTATATGGGGGTGTAGTATATTACAGGTGTGTAATATGGAGGTGTAGTATATTACAGGTGTACTATATGGAGGTGTAGTATATTACAGGTGTACTATATGGAGGTGTAGTATATTACAGGTGTGCTATATGGAGGTGTAGTATATTACAGGTGTGCTATATGGAGGTGTAGTATATTACAGGTGTACTATATGGAGGTGTAGTACATTACAGGTGTACTATATGGAGGTGTAGTATATTACAGGTGTGCTATATGGAGGTGTAGTATATTACAGGTGTAGTATATAGAGGTGTAGTATATTACATGACTGATGGACTAGTGAATTGCGCTCCTGGTAACCTAATAAATAAGACACCACACACTGCGTGACATGGATTAAAATTTTGGCCACAGCAGCCCTTTATTTTATAAGAAAAAACATCAACAAGAAAAACAAGATTATCGGCCCAGAGATGTGGTTGTTATAAATCCCAGCCCCATATCCCCCTCCGCCGTGTACACCTAGCTCAAGGGGGAATCTGGGTATACCCCTTGATCATTTTCCTTGTGTCCGCTGAGCTCCTCCCCAGGGACCCATCTATTCCACTGTCCACTGAGCTCCTCCCCAGGGACCCATATTCCACTGTCCGCTGAGCTCTGGCCCAGGGACCCCATTAAAAACATAATTCTCCAACCAACAAAGAGGGGGTTTAAACAACCACATCCCGCCAAGACTCGCTCTTGTGACACCTTACAAGAGTGAGTTCCTCCACAACTTAATGGCTCGTTCTACTCCTTCTTGTATTCCCAACATCCATATATCAATGCCAATGTCATTAAGATGTACCTTATCATCTCTCCAAAAATGTTCCTTTGTAGTTTCCAGCATCTGGTGACGTATGGCCACCCCTCCGTTTTCCAACACAAATTTTGTTATTTTTTTATTAACCTTTATCCTTGTATTATTGATGCGAGCCACTGATCGCGCTGTTCTCCACATTTGTCTAGCTACTATATCCGACCAGACCACCACTGTTTCTGGGTAAGACCTCCATAAATTCAACATATCGAGCTTTATGTTCCTAACTAAATGTCTTGATGTTCTTATTGCTAAATCATTACCACCTAAATGGATAAGTAAGACGTCCGGGGGGCGGTAGAACTCCACATGATACTGGATTTCTTTCAACAGCTGATGCCACTGCATTCCCCTCTTTCCTATCCATGTCACCCGTGCCAAGGAACTGGGCAACCCCAACTGTTTGCCAACAGGCCTGACTGCTGCACGTAAGGCCCCCCAAAAAACAAATGAATGTCCCATGATCCAAACCAGGCATTGCTGTTCAGCTAAAACAAAAACACAATTATCACACAATTGTCTAAATGAAGACACAACTACTATAAGATTACCAAAATGTACACATATATATACATGTACGCCATTTATAATAAATGCAATCTAATGTAACTCTTAAATCTGCTCGATTCCCATCTCCCGATTTTTTTTTTTTTTTTTTTTTTTACTATGTCAGGCTCTAAGCCCCATCTAGCAGCTTCTGTGGCTGCTCCTATCCTAAACGAGTGTGACGTGAATGCATTTGGAGACTCTCCCAATATTGTCAGGCATTTTTTAAGAACTGCTGTGAATTGAAATTGTGACAATGACTTACAATCCTCATGAATTAGTAATGAACCTTGGATATTTGGCCTTATTGAGACATAGTTTCTAAAACAGATGACCGGGCAGGCCCTGGAACCGCTTAAAGGAAACAATGTGATCCATTTTCCTCTACCCTGTTGATCATTTTTTGACTTTGCCAGAAAACATTCCAATCTGTCTGTGTACTGATGCATGTCCTCGGCTTGTAGACCCCCTCTGTCTGTGTACTGATGCATGTCCTCGGCTTGTAGACCCCCACTTCTGGTGGAGCTACTCGACACTAACTCGCTGATTCTAAAAGCTCCAAAAAAAAGGCCAGTGTGAATGCACAACTAAAGAGTAACACTTCAAACGGACTGCTACAGACTCGGCCTAGTACACTCAGTATCTGCTGCAATAACTGGAAAGAAATCGGACGCCGTTTATCTCTGGTCTTCTTACAACTTTTTCTGTAACCCTTTAGGGTCTGCTTAACTAAAAAATGCTTTGTGTAATCAGTGAAGTCGTGCAACTTAAACCAAAAAGCTAATCCAGACATTTTACTATCAATACTGGACAATGAAGTACCGTCCACAAAGGCCCTGCTAATGTAAAATAACAACCAGGAAACATTGTCATGTACACTGGCATCATGTGCCACTAGAGCACACAAGTCTTCCCATTCCCTCCATGCTGACTGGTACCTCTGCCATGTGCTTACACCCACAGACCGTTCTATCAGAGCGTATGCGGTGTCACTGGCAGTGACCACAGAAAATCCGGACACTTCTTGCCTTGTACCTCTGCCATCGGGGCTAACGAACGGAATCTGTCCCACTGAAAACGAGACAGAGCATCAGCCACAGAATTGCAAACACCGGGGACATGCACAGCTGTAATCTGACAATTTGACTTTAAACAGCGCAGCACTAGTTGACGCAGCAACGTAACAACAGGCAGGGAAGAAGCTGATTGTTTGTTGATGACTTCTACAACTCCCAAGTTATCACAATGAAATCTCACTTTTCGGTTTTGGAAAATATTGCACCAAATTTCACAAGCAACCACTATGGGGAACAATTCAAGGAGTACTAAGTTTCGTGTTAACCCATTGTTTCTCCAACTCTCTGGCCACCTATCTGCACACCACTGTCCAGAACAATATGCACCAAAACCAGTTGACCCCGCTGCATCAGTGTGGATGTCTAGATCAAAATTTGAAACCGGTGGTCTGATCCACAATGACCTCCCATTAAACTCCATTAAGAACTGTTCCCATACCGCCAGATCGTCCTTTAATGTTCTAGCCAGCCGCACAAAGTGATGTGGAAAGGTTATGCCTGAGGTAGCTGCAGCTAGGCGCCTACAAAAAACTCTACCCATTGGAATAATGCGACACGCAAAGTTCATTTTTCCTAACAGCGATTGTAGATCCTTTAATCTGATCTTACGGTGAGATCTAGCTTCTCTGACTGCCTCCAGCAGATCACTGACCTTGTCATCCGGTAATCTGCACTCCATTGTCTCACTGTCAATCAAAATTCCTAAAAACTTGATAAGTGTAGACGGGCCTTCTGTTTTATCTGATGCTAACGGTACTCCGAAACGCTTAAAAACCGACTGAATCGCTGACAATAATGAAGCACAAACAAATGACTTTGGTGGACCTATACATAGGAAATCATCTAGATAATGCAGGACAGAACGCACGCCGGCTTCCTTCTTTACTACCCACTCCAAAAATGTGCTAAATGATTCAAACAAGGAGCATGAGATGGAGCAGCCCATCGGTAAACACAAGTCTACATAAAACCTTCCCTGCCACTGACAACCCAAGAGATGGAAGCTTTCTGGATGGACTGGTAAGAGTCTAAAGGCAGCTTCTATGTCTGTTTTTGCCATTAAAGCTCCTCTGCCGTACTTCTGTACCCATGCAATCGCTGTATCAAATGAAGTATACGAGACTGTGCAAAGTTCCTGATCGATTCCATCATTAACTGAGCTTCCATGAGGGAAGGACAGATGATGGATCAGCCTAAACTTATTGGGTTCCTTCTTTGGGACCACTCCCAATGGAGAGACTCTTAAGTTTTCTATTGGCATTTTGGTGAATGGGCCTGCCATGCGGCCCAGGTCAATTTCTTTGTTTAGTTTTGTGGAGACAATGTGAGAATATGTATAAGCTGAAGCAAGGTTACGAGAACAGGTTAATGGGCCTGAAGTAGATGGGATCTTAAAACCTTCTGAGAAACCCTCCCCCAGCAATTGTGCTGCTTTTCTATCTGGGTACCTGCTTAGATAGCCCACCATCTCCCCGAGTCTAATTGGGGTTTCCCCCTTTTTGGTTAATCTCTGCTGTTGGGGTTTTATTTCGTTTAAAGCATTTTGATAGGCTATGGTTTCCACTACAGAAGGTGCATTCATGTCTGTACCTGCATGTGTTTCCGAATCTGCACTGGCTATCATTGAACTGCCAGCAGCAACCTTTTCTGTTTGCTGCCGACAATCCGATTGCTGATGATCTGCCGACATAGCCCTGAAAGGGCTGATTAACCCCACGTGGCGCTGTCATGAGACGCATCCATAAACCAATATCTTTGTGATCCCAACGAATCCCTTGGCGACCAGCCTTTCGTTGGCGAAACTGCTCATCATAGCGCAGCCATGCTAAACCTCCATACACACGGTGCGCCTCCCCGATAGAATTCATGTAGCAAAATAAGGCAGAGCAATGTTCAGGAGTTTTTTGGCCTATTACACTTGCTAATATGGCAAAAGCCTGGAACCAATTGGCAAATGTTTGGGGGATGAGACGATAGCGTCCTTCTTGTTCCTCTCTTTTCCTCTCATCAAACCTTACTCTATCCAAGTTATATTTTTCTAAGGGCAATAATGAAAATATTTCCACATATTCGTCGGCCCAAATCTTCTCCCTAACCTCCTGTTTCAAATGAATTCCTAGAGGACCCTCAAAACATACATATAATTCTCCTTTTGCTGCATCAGATAATGTAACCCCTTGTGAAATTACTGCGTCCTCCTGTGTCTCTGGATCAGCACACGACTGACTTACCACCTCCGATGTCCGGCGACCATTTCCACACCATGCAGCAATAGGAGAAGAAGTTATGGGTAAGCTAGACTGACTCAAAGCCTCCTTAACCCCTGACACTAATTGCTGTACTACTGAATTAAGATCCCATCCTACATTGCCGGGAACTGTACCCCCAACTGCGCCCCCTGGACTTATTACAGGTGTTGTTACACTAGATATAGGACAAGAAAAAGTGTTCTCACCAATGCCTGGCTGCGTCCTAGGTTGACCAGCCGTCCGTGACGTATTAGTTATAGTCTCTACAGCCCCTTCATTATTGAAGTGCTGCGTGCTGCTGCCCTCTAGTGGGGAGTCGTTATCTGTGTCATAGTCATTGTCTGGAATCTCTTCTGAGTCTTGTAGCTGTAGATTTATTGCTTGACTCACATCCTGAGCCGGCCGATGAAGTCTTTGTCTGGTTAAAGTACTTTTGCGCAGTTGTCTTTTTGGATTCCTACCACTCCTCGTGTAATGAGAACCCGGATCCGGAAATGTTGTGTGTCCTAAGCCCATCCCCCCGTGTTGGTTCATTTCCTGGGGTGAGGCCGTATGATGTCCTCTAGAATGATGCAAAGATTGTTGAGGAAGTTCTAAGGATTCATGGTGGGCTGTCGTCACGTCAGTTGTAGCTTGTGTGGCTGCTTCTCTGGCTGGCACCTCAGTAGAGCTGGACTTTCTCCTTGCACTTCTTGGTGTCTCTCTGGTTAGATGATCTGGCTCTTTTCTCTGTCCCTTGTTCTTCTGGTACTGTAGTTTCCTTCCTGGTTTGTAAGAAGGATCAGAGGCCGTGCTGCGCTTTGCTCTTTTCCTAGAAGTAACAGAAGGACTTATGATCCTATTGTGAGTCCTATTGGCCATTTCAGAAGTTAGTCTCTCAGGAGGTCTTGATCTTCTTAGAGTTTGATGTTCAGAAAGTTCAGAAGGGACAGATGCTGTATCCCGGGCATTCTTCAGCAATTCGTCTAGCTGGGCCTGAATCCATTCGGGCCTACACGTCAAAGCCGCAGCCTGAACAGTCTTCAGCAAGGCATCCATACTGCTGGTTCAGTCTTTGAGTCCAGGACAAAGGAATGACACCTTAACATGGGACCTATTTCTTATATGGCCCCTGCCCCCATCTCTCCTCCTGCTCGCTGACCACCACCACATTCCTTAGGTAAAAACCCCATCCCTTACTCCTTAACCCTTTCCTGGATCTATCACTGCCTCAGTCATGTACGTTACGGCTATCTGCCTTCACTCTGCTGGTGTACTATATGGAGGTGTAGTATATTACAGGTGTAGTATATGGAGGTGTAGTATATTACAGGTGTACTATATGGGGGTGTACTATATTACAGGTGTACTATAGGGAGGTGTAGTATATTACAGGTGTACTATATGGAGGTGTAGTATATTACAGGTGTGCTATATGGAGGTGTAGTATATTACAGGTGTACTATAGGGAGGTGTACTATATTACAGGTGTACTATATGGAGGTGTAGTATATTACAGGTGTACTATATGGGGTGTACTATATTACAGGTGTATTATATGGGGGTGTAGTATATTACAGGTGTGCTATATGGAGGTGTAGTATATTACAGGTGTACTATATGGGGGTGTAGTATATTACAGGTGTGCTATATGGAGGTGTAGTATATTACAGGTGTACTATAGGGAGGTGTACTATATTACAGGTGTACTATATGGAGGTGTAGTACATTACAGGTGTACTATATGGAGGTGTAGTATATTACAGGTGTACTATATGGAGGTGTAGTACATTACAGGTGTACTATATGGAGGTGTAGTATATTACAGGTGTGCTATATGGAGGTGTAGTATATTACAGGTGTAGTATATAGAGGTGTAGTATATTACAAGTGTACTATATGGAGGTGTAGTATATTACAGTTGTAGTATATGGAGGTGTAGTATATTACAGGTGTACTATATGGGGTGTACTATATTACAGGTGTATTATATGGGGGTGTAGTATATTACAGGTGTGCTATATGGAGGTGTAGTATATTACAGGTGTACTATATGGGGGTGTAGTATATTACAGGTGTGCTATATGGAGGTGTAGTATATTACAGGTGTACTATAGGGAGGTGTACTATATTACAGGTGTTCTATATGGGGGTGTAGTATATT
The DNA here is from genome assembly GCF_048569485.1 of Anomaloglossus baeobatrachus. Classification (NCBI taxonomy): domain Eukaryota; kingdom Metazoa; phylum Chordata; class Amphibia; order Anura; family Aromobatidae; genus Anomaloglossus; species Anomaloglossus baeobatrachus. The sequence continues at coordinate 60,628 of NW_027442885.1, forward strand.
ACAGGTGTACTATATGGGGGTGTAGTATATTACAGGTGTACTATATGGGGGTGTAGTATATTACAGGTGTACTATATGGAGGTGTAGTATATTACAGGTGTACTATATGGGGGTGTAGTATATTACAGGTGTGCTATATGGAGGTGTAGTATATTACAGGTGTGCTATATGGAGGTGTAGTATATTACAGGTGTACTATAGGGAGGTGTACTATATTACAGGTGTACTATATGGGGGTGTAGTATACACAGGTGTACTATATGGAGGTGTAGTATATTACAGGTGTGCTATATGGAGGTGTAGTATATTACAGGTGTACTATAGGGAGGTGTAGTATATTACAGGTGTACTATATGGGGGTGTAGTATATTACAGGTGTGCTATATGGAGGTGTAGTATATTACAGGTGTAGTATATGGAGGTGTAGTATATTACAGGTGTGCTATATGGAGGTGTAGTATATTACAGGTGTACTATATGAGGGTGTAATATATTACAGGTGTACTATATGGGGGTGTACTATATAACAGGTGTGCTATATGGAGGTGTAGTATATTACAGGTGTGCTATATGGGGGTGTAGTATATTACAGGTGTACTATATGGGGGTGTAGTATATTACAGGTGTACTATATGGGGGTGTACTATATTACAGGTGTACTATATTACAGGTGTAGTATATTACAGGTGTACTATATGGGGGTGTAGTATATTACATGTGTACTATATGGGGGTGTACTATATTACAGGTGTACTATATGGAGGTGTAGTATATTACAGGTGTACTATATGGAGGTGTAGTATATTACAGGTGTACTATATGGGGGTGTACTATGTTACAGGTGTACTATAGGGAGGTGTAGTATATTACAGGTGTACTATATGGAGGTGTAGTATATTACAGGTGTGCTATATGGAGGTGTAGTATATTACAGGTGTACTATATGGGGGTGTACTATATTACAGGTGTATTATATGGAGGTGTAGTATATTACAGGTGTATTATATGGAGGTGTAGTATATTACAGGTGTACTATATGGAGGTGTAGTATATTACAGGTGTACTATATGGGGGTGTAGTATATTACAGGTGTAGTATATGGAGATGTAGTATATTACAGGTGTACTATATGGGGGTGTACTATATTACAGGTGTAGTATATGGGGTGTAGTGATGTAGTATATTACAGGTGTACTATATGGAGGTGTAGTATATTACAGGTGTACTATATGGAGGTGTACTATATTACAGGTGTACTATATGGGGGTGTACTATATTACAGGTGTAGTATATGGGGTGTAGTGATGTAGTATATTACAGGTGTACTATATGGGGGTGTACTATATTACAGGTGTACTATATGGAGGTGTAGTATATTACAGGTGTACTATATGGAGGTGTAGTATGTTACAGGTGTACTATATGGAGGTGTAGTATATTACAGGTGTACTATATGGGGGTGTACTATATTACAGGTGTACTATATAGAGGTGTAGTATATTACAGGTGTACTATATGGAGGTGTAGTATATTACAGGTGTACTATATGGAGGTGTAGTATATTACAGGTGTACTATATGGGGATGTAGTATATTACAGGTGTAGTATATGGAGGTGTAGTATATTACAGGTGTACTATATGGAGGTGTACTATATTACAGGTGTACTATATGGGGGTGTACTATATTACAGGTGTAGTATATGGGGTGTAGTGATGTAGTATATTACAGGTGTACTATATGGGGGTGTACTATATTACAGGTGTACTATATGGAGGTGTAGTATATTACAGGTGTACTATATGGAGGTGTAGTATGTTACAGGTGTACTATATGGAGGTGTAGTATGTTACAGGTGTACTATATGGGGGTGTACTATATTACAGGTGTACTATATAGAGGTGTAGTATATTACAGGTGTACTATATGGAGGTGTAGTATATTACAGGTGTACTATATGGAGGTGTAGTATATTACAGGTGTACTATATGGGGATGTAGTATATTACAGGTGTAGTATATGGAGGTGTAGTATATTACAGGTGTTGTATATGGAGGTGTAGTATGTTACAGGTGTTGTATATGGAGGTGTAGTATATTACAGGTGTAGTATATGGAGGTGTAGTATATTACAGGTGTGCTATATGGAGGTATAGTATATTACAGGTGTACTATATGGAGGTGTAGTATATTACAGGTGTAGTATATTACAGGTGTACTATATGGAGGTGTAGTATATTATAGGTGTGCTATATGGAGGTATAGTATATTACAGGTGTACTATATGGAGGTGTAGTATATTACAGGTGTAGTATATTACAGGTGTAGTATATTACAGGTGTAGTATATTACAGGTGTAGTATATTACAGGTGTAGTATATGGAGGTGTAGTATATTACAGGTGTAGTATATGGAGTTGTAGTATATTACAGGTGTACTATATGGAGGTGTAGTATATTACAGGTGTGCTATATGGAGGTGTAGTATATTACAGGTGTGCTATATGGGGGTGTACTATATTACAGGTGTACTATATGGGGGTGTACTATATTACAGGTGTACTATAGGGAGGTGTAGTATATTACAGGTGTGCTATATGGAGGTGTAGTATATTACAGGTGTACTATATGGGGGTGTACTATATTACAGGTGTACTATATGGAGGTGTACTATATTACAGGTGTACTATATGGAGGTGTAGTATATTACAGGTGTACTATATGGGGGTGTACTATATTACAGGTGTAGTATATGGAGGTTTAGTATATTACACGTGTACTATATGGGGGTGTAGTATATTACAGGTGTGCTATATGGAGGTGTACTATATTACAGGTGTATTATATGGAGGTGTAGTATATTACAGGTGTACTATATGGGGGTGTACTATATTACAGGTGTATTATATGGGGGTGTAGTATATTACAGGTGTGCTTTATGGAGGTGTAGTATATTACAGGTGTACTATAGGGAGGTGTACTATATTACAGGTGTACTATATGGAGGTGTAGTATATTACAGGTGTACTATATGGGGGTGTACTATATTACAGGTGTACTATAGGGAGGTGTAGTATATTACAGGTGTACTATATGGAGGTGTAGTATATTACAGGTGTACTATATGGAGGTGTAGTATATTACAGGTGTACTATAGGGAGGTGTAGTATATTACAGGTGTACTATAGGGAGGTGTAGTATTTTACAGGTGTACTATATGGAGGTGTAGTATATTACAGGTGTACTATAGGGAGGTGTAGTATATTACAGGTGTGCTATATGGAGATGTAGTATATTACAGGTGTACTATATGGGGGTGTACTATATTACAGGTGTAGTATATGGAGGTGTAGTATATTACAGGTGTACTATATGGAGGTGTAGTATATTACAGGTGTACTATATGGGGGTGTACTATATTACAGGTGTACTATATGGAGGTGTACTATATTACAGGTGTACTATATGGAGGTGTAGTATATTACAGGTGTACTATATGGGGGTGTAGTATATTACAGGTGTACTATATGGGGGTGTACTATATTACAGGTGTACTATATGGAGGTGTAGTATATTACAGGTGTACTATATGGAGGTGTAGTATATTACAGGTGTACTATATGGGGGTGTACTATATTACAGGGGTACTATATGGAGGTGTAGTATATTACAGGTGTACTATATAGAGGTGTAGTATATTACAGGTGTACTATATGGAGGTGTAGTATATTACAGGTGTACTATATGGGGGTGTACTATATTACAGGGGTACTATATGGAGGTGTAGTATATTACAGGTGTACTATATAGAGGTGTAGTATATTACAGGTGTACTATATGGAGGTGTAGTGTATTACAGGTGTGCTATATGGAGGTGTAATATATTACAGGTGTACTATATGGAGGTGTAGTATATTACAGGTGTACTATATGGAGGTGTAGTATATTACAGGTGTGCTATATGGTATGGTGATGGTAGCTTATCTGAACCATCAGGGGGACACAGGATCAAGGTCCCTTATGCCTATAGCCGACAGGATCCTGTTACTAGCAGAAACTCACCTTCTATCCCTGACAGACGCCTGCACCAGGGGGAGTGGGCACTCAACCAGTCAGTCTTCGACCTCATCATAGCCAGGTGGGGTACTCCGGTCATTGACCTTTTTTCCACCAAACAGAACAGGAAGGTTCCTCAATTCTGTTCTCTGAATCCCAAGGAACAACCATACGCAGTGGACGCCCTGTCGACCAAGTGGGACTTTCCCCTAGCATATGCATTCCCCCCGCTGTTTCTTCTCCCCTCTGTCCTGAAGAAAATCAGGGATGTCAAAGCGGAGTGTCATTCTGATTGCTTCCTTCTGGGCAAAGCGACCATGTTTTTTTTGGCTGGTTCAGATGTCCCTTACCGACCCGTGGATCCTCCCGGAGATTCCGGATCTCCTGTCCCAGGGACCAGTGTCCCATCCTCCTACAGTCAAATTGCACATGACGGCATGGAATTTGAGAGGGCATTACTGATCAGTAAGGGGTTTTCCCACCATTTAGTTTCCACGCTGTTATGTTGTAGGAAACCTGTGACACCAAGATCTACTGTAGGACTTGAAAAGGTTTTTATCTTTATCGGGCTAGTGTGACGGGGGAGGTTCCCATAGGTCTGATCTTGGAATTTTTGCAGAATGGATTGGACAAAGGGTTGGCGGTTAGCACACTCAAGGTCCAGATCTCCGCATTAGCAGCGATCTACAATTGTGATGTCGCAGGGAACCCTTGGGGGGCTAGGTTTATCAGGGCCAGTAAGCGTCAGCGTCCTAAACGTGCCATCTCCCTAACTCCTTGGGACCTTTAACCTGGTCTTAGCAGCCCTGACAGGTCCTCCATTTGAACCCATTGACTCCATCTCTGTTAAATGTCCCTTAAGACGGTCCTCCTGGTAGCTCTGACCGTAGGATCAGTGACATTCAGGCCCTTTCTATCGACCCTCCTTACACTCAAATACTGGACGATAGAGTAGTGTTGTGCCCTGACCCTGCATATCTCCTCAAGGTGGTTTCTAGGTTTCATACATCTCAGGAAATTGTGCTGCCTTCCTTTTGTAACCCGACACGTGCTGAGGAAAGGCGATGGCATTGTCTGGATGTGTGTCTTTGTCTCATCCAGTATCTTCTTGTCACCAGTTCCTGGAGGAAGGACAAGTCCCTGTTTGTCTCTTTCCAGGGACCTCAAAGGGGGATTAAGAGTTCTAAGTCCACGCTGGCCAGGTGGATTAGGGACGCCATTGCGTTAGCTTACACGGCTAGGGGTGCTGACGTTCCTGTGGGTCTGAAAGCCCATTCCACGAGGACTATAGCATCATCTTGGTCTGAACGGGCAGATGTTTCCATTGCACAAATCTGTAAAGCTGCCACGTGGTCGTCACCCTCGACCTTTTATAAGCATTATAGGTTGGATCTTTCTTTCTCCGACCTCACCTTTGGGAGGCGTGTTCTACAGGCTGTGGTCCCTCCTAACTCTTTTCGTTGTAATTCTCTCGTGGTGCCGTCATAGGGTGAAGGAAAAATACGTAATTACTTACCGGTAATGTGTTTTTTCCGAGCCCATGACAGCACCCATATATTTCCTCCCTGCACTGGGGGTTGTTGGTTGGTTCACCTTCCTTTTTCCTTATCCCACATGTTCTGGTGGTGGCCTTTATATTAACCTGTTTTTCGGAGGTCCTCTCATGCTCTGTAATCAACTGAGGCGGGGAGAGGACGGCCCCTTTTTATCCTGTAGGTTTTCTGTCCTTGATGGGCAGATGCTCTCTCATGGTGCCGTCATGGGTTCGGAAAAAACACATTACCGGTATGTAATTACGTATTATCTAGATGTTTGGTGAGCACTTTGAACCCCTGGGGCTTCAGAGACGTTTATAACGTTGAGCCGTGAAAAGAAAAAAAAAATATTTTTACCACAAAACTGTTGCTTCATCTAGGTAGCTTTTTTTCACAAGGGTATCAGGAAAAATTGCACCATAAAATTTATCGTGCATTTTTTCCTGAGCACGACGATATCTCATATGTGGTGGAAAGTAATAGTTTGGGCGCACAGCGGGGCTCAGAAGAGGAGCGCCATTACAGCAAAATTAGTTGGAATCATTAGCTGACGTAATGTTGCATTTGGAGACTCCCTGAGGTGCCTAAACAATGGAGCTCCCCCACAAGTGAACCCCATTTTGGAAACTAGACCCCCTCAAGGAATTTATCTAGGTCTTTAGCGAGTCCCAAGGGGCTCCACAGAAGTTGATAATGTTGAGCCATGAATACAATTTTTTTTTTTTTTTTTTAACCACAAAACTGTTACTTGAACCAGGTAGCTTTTTTTTTCATAAGGGTATCAGGAAAAAATGCACCATAAAATTTATCGTGCATTTTTTCCTGAGTACGCAGATACCTTACATGTGGTAGAAAGTAATTGTTTGGGTGCATGGCGGGGCTCAGAAGAGAAAGAGCACCATTTGACAGCAAGATTGGTTGGAATCATTAGCGGACGCCATGTCACGTTTGGAGATCTCCTATGGTGCCTAAACAGTGAAGCTCCCCCACAAATTACCCCATTTTGGAACTAGATCCCTCAAGGAATTTATCTAGCTGTTTGGTGAGCCCCTTGTACCCCAGGGGCGCCACAGAAGTTGATGACGTTGAACCGTGAAAATTCTTTTTTTTTTTTTTTTTTTTTTTTTTTTACCACACAATTTTTGCTTCAACCAGGTAGCTTTTTTTTATCAGGAAAAAATGCACCATAAAATTTATAGTGCAATTTTTCCTGAGTATGCAGATACCTCGTATGTGGTGGAAATCAATTGTTTGGGCGCACAGCAGGGCTTGGAAGAAAAGGGGCGCCATTTGACTTTTCAAACGCACAGATGCCGTGCAGTGATCGGCCGCTGCAGGACGTACGTTCGGATGAGATACAAAAAGCTACCGGGGATACGGGAAAAAGTCACGCCGAAAATTGGCCAATCCGTTATGTGCATCCCTGATCAGCGCTCGGCCACTGCAGGACGCACACACGGATGAGATGCAAAATAACGACGCAAGCTATGGACAAAAAAAAAATCCCGCCAAAAATTGACCATGGATGCAGATATGTTATCTGCATCACTGATCAGCGCTCGGCGGGATGCACGGACGGATGAGGTGTAAAAACGGACAGGGGATACAAAAAAAAATTATACTCACAGTACCCAGAAGATTTGCAAGAGGATCACTGACCAGAGGAACTGTAGGAGGAATAGAAGGCAGAAAGTGGACAGCTTTTTACAGGGGCAGCAGGCATAAAGTTGGACAGCTCATCAGAAGACCCAGGAAGGACCCAGCGATGGAGGCAGATGTTATGGGCCAGTGAAGACCTTGGACGACCCGGTGGAGGCAGGTAGGGAATGTCTGAGGGGGAGACCGGAGAAGCAGTGGCAGAATGGGAGCAGAATAGAGATCGCGGCAGGGGTGCAGATCACGGCGGGGGGCACATTGGCAGGGGGGCAGATCGCGGCAGGGGGGGCACATTGACAGGGGGGCAGATCACGGCAGGGGGGCACATTGGCAGGGGGGCAGATCGCGGCAGGGGGGCACATTGGCAGGGGGCAGATCGCGGCGGGGGGCACATTGGTGGGGGGCAGATCTCGGAGGGGATATATTGGGATGGGGTCAATTGGCAGGGGGGCAGATCGTGGTAGGGGGCAGATCGGGGGGGGCACATCTGCAGGGGACAGGGCCATCAGGGGAGCGCGCAGGGGGCGATCACGGGACCGCGCAGGGACCATCAGAGGGAGCACGCAATATCGCCAAAACCACCATCAGTACATGAATACATTGCCAACTTCACACAGCAATCAAGTGCAGTGTCAGGTTAGACCCATATACATCTATGTATTGCATTAACGTACAACTCTCAGTATGTCCTTAACAATGGTAAGGAGATGCTGGTAGTTGTTACCAGCCATCATTAGACTGTAGACCATATAGGAACCACAAAACTGATTAGTCCCAGGCAGTAGACTTAACTTTTGGACGAGATCTTATAGGTTTAGGTCCATTAATTCTGAGGAGGTTAGTAGGGCAGAGGTGGGCTCAGTAGGGAGAAGGGGCATCATGGGGTGGGACTTGAGACCCCCACCAATTGCTCAAAAGACCTCTTAAGTGCACAGCTCTGGAGACAGGACTATGAAATTTTACTCCCGGAATCCATTCTGTCTGCATGTTCTGGGAAACACTCGGGGCCACGGTAGTCGGACCCCCAGCGATTGGAGAGTTATTCCCCACCCCAAGGATAGGGGGTAAGTTCCCAATGTGAGAAAACCCCTTTAAAGCAGCATTAACACTGCAGCCAAAGATGGGAAACTGATTTATCTAAACAGTGTCCATCATCCGATGCACGAGCAAAAAACTTTCATTCGTCAGGTGAGATGATTTTTAAGCTGACTGAAATGGAATCTGTCACCCTAAAATGACACCTAGACTGCAGAAATATTTATATGGGGGACATGATCTGTGGAGAAATAAACCCACCACTACACTAATTCAAGACCATATGGTGCACGCTACAGTCCGGCCGGCACTGGGGCGCTCCACTCTTCTGCGGGTGTCGTACCCGCCCCCGTCGTTTGTGCGTCACGGGCAATTAGTTGCCCCGGTGCACAAAGTCGTTAAACCCTTGTCACACGCACTTACCTGCTGAGCGACGTCACTGTGGGTGGCGAACATCCACTTCCTGAAGGAGGTGGGACGTTCGGTGTCACAGCGACGTCACACAGCGGCCGGCCAATAGAAGCGGAGGGGAGGAGATGAGCGGGACGTAAACATGCCGCCCACCTCCTTCCTTCCGCATAGCCGGCGGGACGCAGGTAAGCGGTGTTCATCGTTCCCGAGGTGTCACACGGAGCGATATGTTCTACCCCGGGTACGATGAACAACCAGTGCAGAGAAGAAGAAACGACTTTTTGAAAATGAGCAACGTGTCAACAAGCAACGATAAGATGAGTATTTTTGCTCATTCACCGTTGCTCGTAGCTGTCACACGCTACGATATATCAAACTATGCCGGATGTGCGTCACTTACGACGTGACCCCGCCGACATATCGCACGATATATCGTCTCGTGTGACGCCCGCATTACTCTAGCTCCCTTAGCTAAGTAAAAACAAAGGTGTCCCGTGAAAGGAGGAGGACGTACAAAAATGTCACATACAAGAAAATCCCGCCCTCGGGGGCATTAAAGTCGTTTTTACTGCTTCCCTGGAGTGGTGACCTCTCCTAGACTGAGGAAGGGGCTTCAAAGACCTGAGAATTGACAAAAATGAATCCGACATTGCCTCTCTGAAAAAAAGACACTATTACTGTAAAAAATGAACAATCTGACCAAAAGATGGAAATCACTTTTCTGAAACTTAAATTGGCAGATTTGGAGGATCGCAGTCGTCGTAATAACATTAAAATACACAGGATCCCTGAAAATATAAAACAGAATGAATTGCTTGGTTATATTTCACGGATGATTAAAAAGATTTTGCCTGATGTGCCGGAGTCAGAAATCATCATAGACAGGGCTCATAGGCTGCCAAAACCTAGGCATATCTCATCAGAGCTTCCTAGAGATACTATCTTACGGATCCATTTCTTCCATGTTAAAGAAAAAATCTTTAATTGTTTGAGACTTCATAACATCTTGCCACCTCCATACGAGACACTAAAATTTTTTGCAAACCTATCAAGAGAAACACTTCAACAGCGAAAGTCGTATGCGAAAGTCACCGAACTTATGCGGCAACAGAAAATTCTATATAGGTGGGGATTCCCTACTAAGCTTCTTATACAACATAATGGCAAGACCATACCAATTACATCTTCAGAAGAGGGCATGAAGTTCTTAAAAGATTATCTTGGAGATTCTATCTGAATTTTTGCTGTGCCTGATATGGAATATCTTTCTTCTTACTAGTTTCCGGTTTATGCAGCTTCCTTACAGGATCTAGTTTTTTGTGGGTTTTTTTGCTTTTTTTTTCTTTTCCTTTCGCTCCTCCTTTAGGTACATGACAACTATCTTAGGATGGAGGCATGAGAGGAGTGGAAGAGGAGAAGTTCCTTCAACCATTACCAAGAGAGAGTATGGCAGGACTTTGGCCTATTGACTCTGTTCCCATAGGAGGTTTCCTTGACAGTCGAGGATTTGTAACTCCATCTGGATAGAAGAGGCTAAGAAGATGGTGATATTTACTGTTTCACTTATAGTGAATTTAATATTGTTTTTTTTGTGTGTGCTGTTTACATTTTATTTCCCTCCTTTGCAGGTTTTCTTTTTTCTCCAGGATGAAGATTGTTTCAGACATTGCTGAGGCTTTTGCAGCTTCTACTCGGATTTATATAATCTGAAAGACAATCCCAATCAATTTCAGCCTACTTCACAGTGGATTAACACCTTTATAGAAAAAATACATCTTCCTGTTATTGATAAGTTGGATTTAGACATTATTAATCAGCCTTCCACTAAACAGGAGGTATTGACTGTTAAAGAGTAGAAGATTGATCCAGCTAAGCTGTGGCAAAATCCGGCATGCAAGGATACACTCTGAAGGTGCAGGAATGCCGTTGAAGAAGAAAAAATCCAGCTTCCGGAATATAATAAAATCTCGTACAAACTTTATTGTGGAAAATTGTAAAAAATTCTTTTCATTACAAAAATGGACAGGATGAGGAGCCCAGGTGCAGCAATGCGTTTCGAACGCTACCTGCGTTCTTTGTCAATCCTAAGTGAGTAAACATTACCCATAAGCTTTTAAACCCACCCCCACCAATGGGAGGAGTGGGTGTAATTAATGAAACATGTGCTGTCACAGGGTAGATAATATGCAAAAAAAGGAAAAAAAACAAAAACACATACAAACCAAAACATCAAATACAATGAACAATAAAAAAACATATTCAAACATATGAAGTGTATATATATTGTGAGGCAGTGACAGGGGTAATATTTGAAGACCGCTATGTGTCCCCCAGAATGTGTCTGGAAACCCTCTGAGTTTGCTATAGCTATTACTGGGAGTATAGCACAAAGGGTAACAGGGAGACAGATCCCTCCTCCCAGTCCAGGTTTTGTAGCAATCCTCATGTCCGGCATTTTCGTTTAAATCATGCAGAGCACAGCAGGGTGTGTCTCAGTTGAGAGCCAGGCTTGGTGAAGCTAACACATGCTGTGTGAGCTGGGCTGGCTCTGTGTGGAGTGAACACAGGCCAAAAGGTGTGAGCCTAGGAGAACCTTACACAGATCCCTGCGGTTAACGGGGTCCCAAGGTAACAAGACTTTTTGATGCAAAGAATTTGTCTATATGCACCGGCTGTGATCCGGAAGAGACTTTGACTGTGGGAAATTGGATCTATTTATGCTGCAACAATAAATAGACTGTTGGTGTGAACACGCTGCTGCCTCACTGCCTCACGTTTTTGCCCAAACAACGCTGCTACCTCACATTATGGTGGAGAATGCGGGCATGGCAGCCTGGTTGCTAAGGGCAATGGCCTAAGAGGTACTTACCCGGAAAAAAAAAAAAAAATTTTTTCTTTACTGACTGTTTGCGGTGGATCGGCGGGTCCATGAAGCCTGCAGGCGTTGCAGCCTGGTTGCTAGGGGCAACAACCCAGTTTTCACATGCTTATGATCAAGCCTGCAAAGTTACAGTTTACCTCAGCAGCCACTATGGAGGATCTTGTAAAGCAGCTGGCCCAGTCTACTGCTCAACTACAGCAGGTTTTTGCACAAACCAGTGCACAACAGCAACAGGCTAATGCTCAGCACCAGCGGGCGTTAGCTCAGCAACAGGAGACAAACAGCTTGTTGACTAAACAGCTTTCTGCTCTGCGAGAAGCGCTCCCAGCGGTAACTCCAGGTCATCCAGTCCTTCCTGCGGCCCAGGACAGAGTAAGGGCGGCACTTACGAAGATGAGTGCAGAGGACGACCCAGAAGCCTTTCTCTCCGTGTTTGAGAGGACCGCTGAGCGAGAGAAATTGTCTACCGACCATTGGACTGATGTCGTGGCCCCGTTCTTGGTAGGTGAACCCCAAAAAGCCTACCTGGATCTCAGCACGGAGGATGCCAAGGACTATGGCATACTGAAA
>NW_027442886.1:0-72654 GCF_048569485.1 Anomaloglossus baeobatrachus
ACGTTTTTCAACGATGCAAAATCGCTCATCGGAGTCACACGCAACAGACGGCATCGCTAATGCGGCCGGTTGTGCGTCAAGAATTCCGTGATGCCATCGACTTATATTTGCGATGTCGTAGTGTGTCAAGCCCCCTTTAATGGTGTTGGACGCAGCTTACAGCAATAAAAAGTGGTGTGAGGTTCCCGCAGAAAACATATGGGAACATTGACTGAAAAATCTGAAAAGTTCTGTCTGGTGGAAAAATGAAAGGTATTGAAAAAAATCAGTAAAACAAAAATAATAGAACACATGGGTGCTGAACAAGTTATCGAGGACCTGTCACCCACTCCCCACGCATGCATAAGTGCAGCAATGAATGCAGCATACATACTTTCATAACATGGACATTAACTGTGATATTCTTCCCCGACACTGGTGACCCAGTGATTACAATTGGAAAAACATGGCACAAAATGCCAATGACCAATCATTAAAATAAAAAAAAAAAATCTTAATTTATATAAAATTTACAAAGAATAATAATACAATTGTGTAAAATATGAGGTAGTTTGGCGAGGACCCAAAGGAGGGGATTTATTTCTGAAACATATGAACTAGAAATATACACACACATATGGCTTCTAAACTTGCTCACTCAGATATGCAACGAGATAAGAAGGATAGTCAGATGACTGGACAATGCTCCAAACGCGATTAGAACAAGGTTGTTTGGAAAGCACAGTGTAGTTCAAATGCAATATATTGCAAAGAAAATAATCACATTATACCGAGATATCTAGTGTGCATATCAGAGGGACAAGGTGGCGAAAAAGAGCTAATTATCCTTTGTAAAAGGTATGGTATGCAAACTTGATCATAGGTAAATTTCAGATACCTAAAAACTTCAATGCTCCTGGGGTAATGGGATTATTTACTCTTTGCATATATTAGGATTTGATCAACACTGTGCCAGTCTTTACAAAAACCATTTCGCAATAAACCATGCTGTGTAATCGCGTTTGGAGTATTGTCCATTGACCTGATTATCATTGTTATCTCAGTGCATATCTAAAGAAAATAATTACATTATACCAAGATATCTAGTGTGCATATCAGAGGGTCAAGGTGGCGAAAAGGAGCTAATTATCTAACTTGATCATAGGTAAATTTCGGATACCTCAAAACTTCAATGCTCCTGGGGTATAATGGGTTTATTTTCTCTTTGCATTTGCATCTCTGATTATCATTGTTATCTCGGTGCATATCAGAGTGACATTAGAAGCCTTGAGTACAAGCCATATGTTATACTATTTACAGAACAGAATAAAATAGAATAATTTAAGTGATTGATTTTTGTGCCTTGTTTTTCCAATGAATGCAGCATGTTTGCTGCTTTGAGGCAAGTGGTCCCCATGTGTCTGGTGCCCCTAGAAAAAGGTTTGTCAAACATACGTAAAAAAGCAGGCTATACACGGGCTTTACATGCTACAATATATCTACCGATGTGTCGGCGGGGTCACGTTGTAAGTGATGCACATCCGGCATCGTTAGAGATATTGTAGTCTGTAAAACCTACATGCGATTACGATTAAACGAATAACCGTTCATCGCATACACGTCGTTCAATTACTAAAAATTGAACGTCTGGTTGCTCAATGTTCCCGAGGCAGCACACATCGCAGTGTGTGACACCCCGGGAATGATGAACTGCAACTTACCTGCGTCCCGCTTCTTACGTATGGATGGTCGTATAGAAGGGTAAGTACTTGTGACAGGAACAAAGCATAGGTGCGACACGGTCAACAAATTTCAGTTGTCGCACATAAGATGGGGGCGTGTCACATCACATACGATATCGTATGCAGAATTGTATGGTGTAAAGTAGGCGTAAGCCATAGTGGCCTGGAGTTATGCGCTCAATAAAAGTTTTCTCCTATACCTAGGACCACCTCCAGCTGCACAGGCAGCTCCACCATCTCCACCCTCTCCGGCTGTGGATCCACCATCTCCGCCAGCTCCACCATCTCCTGCTGCGGATCCACCATCCCCGCCGGCTCCACCATCTCCTGCTGCAGATCCACCACCTCCGCCTGCTGCGCCTGCTGGGACACCCTCTCCTTCTCCAACCCCATCACCTGCTGCAACCCCATCTCTTCCTTCAACCCCATCACCACCTTCTACCCTGTCTCCCCATACTTCTCCTTCTAACGATGCCTTCTCCCCCGCATCAGTTGGTGAGTTTTGTGCAGGCTACCCTTCCTGTAATTTATGCACATAACATGGTGTCCCTACAAGTTGTAAAGGATACAGGGATGTTTAAATGATGGTGGGCTGTCGTGTACTAATATTTGATTTGTGTTCCCTAGCCACAGGATCTGGTTGGGCCATCAGCGCCTCAGAGGAAGAAGGTGATGAACCCCAGAACCGTAAGTGGTCAACCAAAAACATATACCTGACAGTTCGATGTTGGAACAAGGATGGTTAACTTTTCCCATTCCCTCCACAGAAATCCCCACACTACAGGACCTGGTGGAATCACAACGGCGTTTGTCAGAAGCCGTCCGGCGTCATGGGGAGATGCTGGAACAGTTTTTGGCAGCCCAACAGCAGGGCCACTAAATGTGAATGTTTGTGATTTAAATGTTTTTTTTTGTTTTGTATGTCACATAAATCTTTCTAGTTTATTTTCGCTGTTGCTTACATTTTTGGACAAAACTTTCAAACAGGGTTTGGGAACCTATTTACTGCCGGGGACCATTTGGAATTTTCTACCAACCAACGGGGGCCACACCAAATTATCAACTTGAACACGACCAGGCTATATTTGTTAAAATAATTAATAAAATCAGCCCCAGAGTGGTGGCTGGAGAGACTGTGATGTTCGGTGAGATGGATCATTTTGATTCTCACCACTACATTTCCATGTTTGTCTTGGTCTGGAGAGGCTGGGGGCATACACAACACAGGAGAAGCTAGGGCATATACATCACAGGAAACACTGAGGCATATACATCCCAGGAGAGGCTGCGTCATATACATCCCTTAAGAGTATGGGGCATATACATCACCCTGAGCAGTAGTTGGCAGCACAAAGAGCACTGTGCCGCCCTGGCAAAACCTGGGTGTTACAGAGGTCTGCATACATGTTATTGATGCTGATTTAACTCTCCCTTGGGGAGGTTCCCACACACAAACACACACCAGCCAATCAGACCCCACTCACCCCCTCCCCACGAAAACAGGAGGACATCAAGACTGTACAGTGGCAACAAGGTTTTTTTTTTTTTCAATGATCTTGACTGTCCAGGGGAGGGTGTGTGTGTGTGTGTGATGTTACCTCTGAGACCACCTGGCTAGTCCAGGGCGTCACATAAGCAGCCCCTGTGTGGGGCTGGGGTGAGTGGTACTCACGGCCTCAGGAATGGGCCAGCCTCTTGTGGGACCCGAAGTGGACCAGGAGAGGGGTGCCAGCTGTCGGGACCCAGTACGGACCAGTGTGAAAAGAAGACACATACCTCGGGCAGGAAAAGATCACCTGAATTACACACACGGGTGTGGGACCCGTCTTCACAGCAGCGGGCCGTTGGCACCTGTTACCAGCAACTTGGTTAATTACTGGACTGGGGTTAGTTATTGGTTTATACTGTGAGTACTCCTGCACCACCCGGTACAAGGCGAGGACTGTACCCGTCACTCTACAAACTACCTCTCCCAATTGGGCCCTGGGACTATAAATCCCCCTACCCGTGGAGGGTATCCCACCTAGCTGCCCCACACCATCAGTCCCGGGCACGGTCCCCAGAGGCAGTGGCGGTGCCACCACCTTATCAACGCAACCCACGGGTGGCGTGACAGACAATTCCCCCTACCTAATCCCCCTCTTTTTTGGGAGCTTGACATTACAGACCGGGTCACGACACCGGGATACCTGCAGAAGTAACCCCTTGGCCAGGATCTCATTTCCCCCCCAATCCCTGGGCAACACAGCAATAGGTGGCAGCACAAAGAGCTGTAGGTGGCATAACACAAACAGCACTGACAGTGACAGCACTAGAAGGCAGCTCGGAGAGCATTAGGTGACAGCACTATAAGGCAGCAGGGAGAGCACTATGTTCCCCACCACAGCTTTAAAACAAAGAACCCACAAAAACATTCTTAATTAAAAAAAAAACACCCACACACACACATTATATATGTGCATCTGTAGAGTTGTGCCATGATGGCGACCCTGACCTCCACCCAGCCCTTTACCCCGTGAATAATGTTATGCAGAATTCATGAAAGCTGTACAAAAGTTTGAAATCAAAGACATTTTTTATTACAATTCCCTAACATTGCTTAAACAACAACAAAAACAGCATAAATATTATAACAAAAAACAAAAACTATAAATTTTGATATTGGTTACTAGAGTCATTTAAATGTTGCCTCTGTGGGCTGAAAAATTGGTTCATTGGGGGGAACATGGGATACTGTGCGGGGGGGTCATGCTGGAGGTGCGGTCGAGGCTCCATCCTCATCCATGGCACTTGGTTCCATGAAGAGTGTTGTTGATGATCTACTTCGCACACTTTTGAGGAGTCTGTCAGTTTCCCCAATGCCACCTTGTTGAGGGCCTCCAGCATGACCCTTTCGACATGACCTCTTTGTTTGTCATCCAGCTTACGGAGTCTTTCATCCGTAAGCTGGGCAAATCCGCAAATGGATGGTCTGCTGTGCTGCTCCAGGATTTTCTTCGCCATATCCATAAGGTCTGTTGATGATGTGTTGTTCGGCTGCCTCTTACGGGTTGAGGAGATCCGCCGCGGTAATGGAGCTTCTGCGGTCTCCTCGGAAGTCCCGGCAATTTCATCATCACCACCTGTCGCTATTGGCCCAGCTTCACAACGATCCTGCGGAACAATAAAAATGATGTTAAACTCAGATATCATGAGCAACAGGCACAGGGATACACATGCACTGGAAACTAATGGGAGGGGCAGACTAGTACTACAAGATATGAAATGTCATTACATGGTATGAAAATAGAGTGTGGAGAAACTAGTAAAGGAGTATACTTATCTGAACTGGAAGGGATACATTTTGAAATCTGCAACAGTAATCATAGAAAACCGTAGTAACTATTTTCAATTAAATAATGCCATGTACATCAAAAGTTTCACAAAGGTACTTACATCTCCAACTGTGGTGTCAGACCGGACCTCAGGCTGTGTTCCGGGACCAAAGGACAGCGATGTTATTGTACGTGGTACCTCTTGGTCTCTTATGAAGGCCAGCAAATCGTAGTACCAAAGCTTTGGAACGTAAAGTTCCTCCGTTCCGGCACCAGATTTGCTGGCCTTCTCCACCTTATTTAGTTCCTTTTTATAAACGGTGCGAATACCCTGGATTTTCTTTCGCACAATCTCAGTCGTAATGGTCTAAGTAGGGTTATGCCTCTGGAACAATTCAACAAGCTGCTCATAGGCCTGCTTTTTCTTGTATCGATTGCTATAATCGACAGACTTAATCTTCCACAAACAAGGCAGGGATCGATACATATCAATCATCTCCCTTATAAATTCTTGTTTGTTGGAAGACATCTGAAAAAAAAGGAAATTAATGTATTACTACATTGTTATAAACTAAGCACAAGAATATAGCTGCTATAATACTGCCACCTACGTACAACTACTTTAATACTGCTCCTATGTCCAATAATATAACTACTATAATACGGCCCCCTATGTACAAGAATATAACTACTATCATACTGCCCCCTATATACAAGAATTTAACTACTATAATACTGCCCCTATGCACAAGAATATAACTACTATAATACTGCCCCTATGTACAAAAATATAACTACTATAATACTGCCCCTATGTACAAGAACATAACTATATGTACAGCGGTATTGAATATATAAATATATATACATATATACCTATATATATATATATATATATATATATATATATATGTAGAAAATAGCTATATGTTCAAGAATATAATTGCTATAATACTGGCCCCATATATATATTTATTTATATATATATATATATATATATATATATATATATATATATATATATATATATATATATTCCTATGTACAGGAATAGAAAAGCTATAATACTTCCCCCTATGTACATAGATAAATATAACTATAATACTGCCCCAATATACAAGAATACAGTTGCTATATTAATGTCACGATGTACTAGAATATTGGTATAATACTGCCCAAAATTACTTACCTTTAAGTCAGGAGAATATTAAAAATCCAAGACGAAATCAACAAATTGAAAGAATCACTGCAGCAAACTGCGTTCTGAAAAAGCTCAGGTAGAGTGAATGGAAGCGCTACTGCGTCGTCTTTTGTTTGATACGGTCACCCAATCAGGCGACGCTGTAGTGATGACCAATCGGAACAGAGGGGCGTGAAGAAAGACAACGCAAAGCGCTGTAGCGATCACCAATAGGAACAGAGGGGCGTGAAAAGAGATAACGCAAACCGTATCTAGGGGTTAAAACCACACCTCTGACTCGTCGTGCAATGACATGTCTGAAACCACACAACGACCGTCGACGTCGCTATGATCTCTGCTCCGTCGCTGCTTTATTTAGCATGTTTGACAGCTTACTAACGATTATCTATGGTCGCTGCAACGTCACAGAATATGGTGACGTTGCAGCGACGTCGTTGTCGTCGTCGTTATGTGTGACACCAGCTTTAGAGATGTTAATAGGTTTGTCAGGAATCTCACAATAAAAAGACATTTTTCCAATACTGATGCGGACAATACTGATAGGCCCAACTCACCTGATCCTCCGACCAACAATTCTACTCATGTCCCCCTATTTTGGAATTTGAGGGAACAGATTGCGGTTACGCACTTACAAGAACTAAGTGACACCTGTACGGGTATATCTGAACCTTCTCCTTTTGTCAATAAGAACCCGAGTTTTTATCCTATTGCCTCCAGGGTTCCTGTTATGGACACGTTCCAGGACCTTATAGAATCGGAGGTCAGAAATATACTCTTGATGAAACCCCAGATTCAGGACAATTTGTCATCCTCTGAAAAAAGAGCACTTAAAGATCTGAAGGACAATAGTCACATTGTGGTCCGGGGGGCGGACAAGGGGGGCTCAGTAGTAGTGCTGGACAGCAAACTGTATGAAAGAGAGATTAATACCATATTGAGTGATAAATCCACTTACAGGCAATTGCCTTGCGATCCCACATCTGATTTTTCCTCAAAGTTACGGGTCCTCTTCTCACAAGGTTTTCAATGGGGA
Source organism: Anomaloglossus baeobatrachus (assembly GCF_048569485.1). NCBI lineage: Eukaryota > Metazoa > Chordata > Amphibia > Anura > Aromobatidae > Anomaloglossus > Anomaloglossus baeobatrachus. Next base: position 7,270 of record NW_027442886.1, read on the forward strand.
GTTCTTAATGAAAAGGTCCACGAATATCTTTTTGTCGACTCTCTGGTGTGTCTCATTTTTCAAGGCCTTCCCAAGGTCCATAAGGGCACTTTCCCTCCCCCATTGAGACCCATAGTAGCCAGCACTGGGTCTCTAACCAGCAATCTGAGTGACTGGCTAGATCATTATATCCAGCCGCTCATGAAACGTACTATTGGTCATATTAGAGACACAAAGAGTCTCTTACAGGATTTGGAGATGTCCTGGACGAGTGGTTCTTTTTGGATAATAAGCGACGTGGTCTCATTATATCCTAGCATACCGTATAGGGAAGCCTTACAGGCTCTGTATTTTCATCTAAATAAATACAGCTCATTTGACGATGTCCTCAAAGAATTCATTCTCATGACAACAGGTTTTCTGTTGACCCACAATTTTTTCCAGTTTAACTTAACATTTTATCTCCAGATAGCCGGTTGTCCTATGGGGGCATGTTTTTCATGTGCATTGGCTAATATTTACATGGCCTACTGGGAAGAGAAATATATCTATACAAGTGATAATCCATTGTTGCATACCATTATTTGGTATGCAAGATATATTGATGATCAAGTTTTGATATGTAATACAGGAGATTTTGATATCCCCCAGGAGGCCATGGAAGCCGTCAATGCACATTTTAACAACAACCCTCTCAATTTGAGATTTACCATGAACCTATATATGGACTCAGCTCCCTTCCTGGACATCCTGCTATCTGGCGACCCCTTGACTGGTTCCATTCATTCTGTTCTGTATAGGAAGCCTATTTGTGGCAATACCTCTCTCCATGCGAGTAGCTGTCACATGCCCCACACCTTACAGAATTTACCTGTGGGTGAGCTCTTACGAGCGAAGCGTTTATGCTCATCTGAAGCTTCCTATCGTTGTGAAGCTGTCCGCATTAGAGAGAGACTCAGTGGGAGGGGGTATCCTGATCGGACTTTGAACAGGGCCTCTTCTATTGTTGAGAATAGGACCAGAACCAATCGGTTGCGGATGCCCTGGAAAGACCCATCTCAGAGGAGGAGTACTGGGCTGCAATTAAAAATTCCCCCACTGGTAAGGCCCCTGGCCCAGATGGCTTCCCCCTGCTTTACTACAAAAAGATGGGCTCCATGCTGCTCCCCCATTTCTCTCTGCCTTTAACAATATCTCACTCTCCGAAAAGGTCCACTTGCCGAGAGACTCTTTGGCCGCTAATATAGTAGTCATCCCTAAAGAGAGTAAAGACCCTACCTCTTGTTCTAGTTACCGACCCATCTCCCTCCTCAACACAGACTTGAAGCTCTTCACCAGAATATTATCAGAGAGACTCTCTCCATTGCTGGGGGGGATTGTCAACCCGGACCAGGCTGGGTTCATGATGGGAAGGGAAGCGAGGGACAACACCACTAAGGCGCTGAACTTAATCCACAGGGCTAATTCGGAAGGGTTGCCCCTGATGCTCCTGTCGACCGACGCAGAAAAAGCGTTCGACAGAGTCAATTGGATATTCATGGAGGAGGTTCTGCGGGAGGTGGGGTTGGGGAGGATGATGCTCAGGTGGATATGCTCTCTGTATAGTAACCCCTCTGCCGCGGTCAGGGTGAACGGTCTGGGTGAACGGTCTCCTTTCAGATAGATTTCCCATTCTTAACGGCACAAGGCAGGGATGCCCCCTCTCACCCCTGATCTTTATCCTGACCCTGGAACCCCTGCTTAGCCGAATTAGAGGTAACATTGACAGGAATGATACCAGGCCACATAGGTTTGAGCTCTAAGCCTGAGCCATAACCACGATTTTCAGGTGTTTCAAGCCTCCCCTGATGAGCAGTCGTTGTGAAACGCGTCGGAAGTCACCTGCTTGATGGATATTAGGGTCAGCCACAACAGGGCCAGCTGTGGACTGCCCTTGTAAGGGCGGGAGTTTTTGTGGATTATCTTAGGGTCAGTTGTATCCCAGACAGGGCCAGTGACCAAGCCACTGCTCCCCAAGTGCCGGTAGTTGGACTAAGCAGCACTGGAGAAGGACGACACCTCACCGACAAAAAGACTGGGTGAGATGGTTCCACTTTAAGTGGTCCTAATATTGCACTGTATATGACATCCTATTGTCCCTGACCCCTGCCGTTGTTTGTATAGAGCATGGTACAGGTATTATGAGGTCATTATTTCCTGGGCACCGCATGTCATGGTGCATATGTTTGGTTGTCCCCTGATAGAGCGTATCACACTAGCTTAGCTCTATAGTGGGACATTCACACTATTTTTGGTCTGGTGTTGATGACGCTGAGTGACAACATTCTGTCTGTTGAGTGGCATGCTACTTCTTGTGTATACATTTATCTTTGAAGGCTGCACTTACACAGCATCTGTCTAATCAGCGATACCACATCAGCTTTTTGTGTGTTGAAAAACTCATTACATCTCCGGTGTTGTTCATCTAGGTGAACGTTACCCGTTCCCCTTTTTCTGTAAATGATGGTGCCATAGATACACGCAGCACACATTGGTCCCATCATTTCCAGGTTTTAAATGGTGTTTGGATCACAGTTTGTATATTTATTTTAAATAACCCAATTAAAGGTTAAGTTTTATTATCACATGTTGCTAGATCTATATAAGTTGTACATGTTGGAATTCTTTTCTAATACCTACTGGTTCTGAATTGGTGCTATATTCATAACATTGACATTTCCGGCCCTATAGTTGCTGGTTCCACCTACAAAATTGCGGCGTACGCGGACGACTTACTTTTCTTTATTACCAACCCTCGGGTCTCCCTGCCCAATCTACTGAGAGAGCTGGAAACATACTCCTCTCTTTCTAATTTTAGAATTAACATGTCAAAATCGGAGGCTATGAATGTATCTCTCCCCCAAGATCATGTTATTTCGCTACAATCTGCGTTCGGGTTTAAGTGGGCTAATCACTCTCTGAGGTACCTGGGGGTCCAGCTGGCAGCGGACACTAGCCAACTATATAAGCTGAATTATCTCCCTCTCCTGCAGTCCATTAGAACAGACTGCGCAAATTGGGCGAGGGGCCTTTTCACATGGTTTGGGAGATGTGCAATATTGAAGATGAATATATTACCACGACTTCTATACCTCTTCCAGGCCCTGCCAATTAAGATCCCGAGCTCTTTCTTCAAGGAATTGGCCTCACTATATACTAAATTTATCTGGGCGAATAAGCCGGCGAGACTTTCCCGTTCCCTACTGTGCAGACCTAAGTGTAGGGGAGGGCTGGGAATACCTGATATGAAAAAATATTACTGGGCCACACATATGGTTAGGGTTCTGGATTGGTGCCACCACTCTAGGATGAAACCATGGGTCGCCCTGGAACAGAGCTTCTCGGAGGTACATTTACCGGCCATGCCTTGGGTCGCAAGCTTTTTCCCGTCTACTTTGAGATCTCACCCCACTATTGGCGCTACTCTGGAATGCTGTTCGAGGGGCGAGGTTCGGCGCCTCCTCCTGCCGTTGCCTTCCCCCATGTCACCAATTATAGGAGATCCGGATTTCCGTCCTGGCCTCTTGGACCCAGTTTTTCGGAGCTGGGTACAGGGGGGCAGATTCAGAGCTTACCAGCTGGGAGGGGAGGGTGACTGGCTATCTCTTTCGGATATTTGTGGTCTCCTGCCTCCGGACCCCCTGGGGAGATGGAGGGCCATGCAGTTGAGGCATTTCATGAGCTCCCTTCCCTGCTTCGCCCGGTATGCTGGGCCTCCCACAAGATTCGAGAAATTGTGCTTGGGAGAGGGGGCCCTGCGGCACTCACTTTCCCTGGCATACAATTTGCTATCAGACCCGGGAGATTTGCCCACCCCGGTCTATTTGCGGCAGTGGGAAAGGGACCTTGGGACGGCTCTATCTGACACGCAACGAAACAACGTCCTAATGATGGCACATAAAACCTCGATCAGTTCCAGACTGTTGGAGGCCAACTTCAAACTGCTGACTAGGTGGTATAGAGTCCTGACCAGACTTCATAGGATATTCCCCTCAGTTGACCCCGTTTGCTGGAGGTGTGGCTCGGGGGAGGGTGATTACGTGCACATCTTTTGGTCCTGCCCTTCCTTGCAACGGTTTTGGTCAGAAGTGAGGGAGGTAATTAGACTGGTGACCGGCACGGTTGAGACATTGGGTTCGGAACTGTTTATCTTACAGCTTTTGGAACTCCCGGCTCCTAGATACAAGCGCTCTTTGCTTAGATTTCTGGTAATGGCTGCCAGGTCTTGCATCCCGCTTGGCTGGAAGTCTTCTACCACCCCCACACTGGCACAGTGGGTTTCAAGGGTTAACGACCTAAGGCACATGGAGGACTTGACATCCTCTCTCAATGACAGACAGGAAGATTTTCATAGGACTTGGTTCCCATGGTTGGAGTTCACTCACTCGGTGGAATACGCCAGATTACTCTCTGTTCCACGGCTGCTGTGAGGCTCTGGGGAAACACTCTCCCCCCCCTTTTTTTTTTTTTTTTTCTCTCCTCTCCCCCTTTCCTCTTTTTTCTTCTCTCGCTCTCCCTTCTTCTCACTTCTTTGTCCCCTATCTTCCCCTATTCTCCCCTCCCCCCCTATTCCCCTTTAGCTCTTTCTCTTAACCTGTTCTAAACTCTTTTCGGGCTTTGCTCTCTTTCTATGTTCTGTATTCCACCCTTGTTGGGTTGGTTCATAAAAGGATTAAATTGGGCCTGACTCGAGCAGTTGCAGCGACTAGATATGTACAGGGGTGCGGAAGGGTGGGCTACATGTCAATGTTAAATATTTGAAATCTGTTATTCTGTTCTTTGTGGAGCAGGTGTTACTTTGTATGTTCTCGAGTCGGTCATTAAAATAAAGAATTTAAAAAAAAAAAAGAACCAATCGGTTGGAAGATCACCCTGTTTCCTCAGTATCTAGAAATCGTGTGACTTTTTCAACACCATTTAGCACTGATTTTTTTCAAATTAAACAGACCATCCAGCGTTTTATCCCCCTTTTACGTCAGGACCCCATACTAAATTCAGTTCTTCAGCCGGGGGTCAATATAGTAGCCAAGAGAGCTCGTACCATTGGGAACCTTGTGGCACCCAGCATGTTCACATCTAAGAAATGTAACAGAACCTGGCTCAGTGTCTCTGGGTCTTATAAATGTGGGTCCGGCCGATGGGGCCTTTGCAGGTTCATGCACAATACCAAATCCCTATTAGGGAATAATGGAGAAAGCTTTGTAATTCGATCGTTTATTAATTGTGCTTCTGCACATGTGGTCTATGTGGCAACGTGCACACTATGCCGCAAGGGCTATGTCGGCTGCACCTCTAGAGCACTTAGAACCAGGATCTCTGAGCACGTCCGCATACCTTCAGCAGCTCATGACAGGACCTCCTTAAGCTATGTTGCATTGGTGAAGAAACGCTCCTTATCTGGTCTGACCAGGCACTACATTGAATGTCATTCAGCGGATTTTTCTTCCTTAGTGATCACGGGTATAGAGTCTGTTCCCAGACCACCTCGTGGGGGGGACTGGTTCCAAGCCCTGCTTTTGGCAGAGGCAAAATGGATTTTGAAGCTAAATACAAGATACCCAGGTGGCTTTAACTATCGCTCCGATTTGCGATTTATTTTTTAGATCGATAGATATAGAATAATTTCTGATCCGTTTTCTGACATTCAATGAGGTGCTTTTATGCTTATGTGTTTGTTCTAGTCATTCTTTGATGAAATTCATCCATTCCTGCACGGATGCCATAATTCGGACATATTGTAATGAGCATTCCTTCAGTCAAGCTCCACACATGTTTCATCCTGATGTATATATATTTTTTTTTTATGGTCTTTTTATCGTCAGACGATATGCACATATTGGAGCTTGCTTATTTATATTGAACAAGTCCTCTCCCCCCCCCCTGTTTTTCACTGGAGGAGCTGCTTTTTGATATACTTTGCAAATATTGTTGAGAACCTTATAAATTTATATTTTATTTAACTTGTGATCTCCATATAATTTACTTATCAACCTAGGGTTGGGTCCTTTGGTAACTAACCCACATAATCTAATTTCATTTTTAGCTCTATCTGTATCATGAAATTTTTCGTTTCTATTCTTATGAATATATAGGGGCTTGTATTTGCAGCCCTATTGCAATTTCAGGTCAGCTCCTCTATTGAAATGATTATTAACATATGAATGAATGTTTTATGGTTTATCACGCACTATTTACTAAGGATTATATTGACCCAGTATGATGTTCCTTTTGTCCATATGCACGGCGATGTTCACCTGTTTTTTCATGCAATCATGACATCCCGCCCCTCCCTTCCGCCCATCCAGCGGGTTAGTCTATTTTAGTAATGTTGTGGTATACATGGAACACTTATGATTAAGGACTCTTTCTGTTTTTATGGTGTAGTCCGAAACGCGCAAAGTTTCCATGTATTGATTTATACCTCGGCCTTCACGATGCTTTTAATATTTCCAATAAAGATTACGGAGATTTTATCTTAAAGAAGAATCAGTGCCGGATCATCCTTTTCTTCTCTGCCTTCTTCCACAAACCGGTCGGGACTTACCGGCGGATCCGAGGCACCCGCAAGGTCTAGCAGTCCGGGCAACAGGTGAGCTGAAGAATCCCTTTTCCTTTACCCATTCTAGGCTTATCCCCAGCCTGTGCTAGTGTGCTCTGGTGGACGGAGCAAGCAGCACGCTGCGATAAAGGCACAGAAAAGCTGCAGCAGGTTTACCAGCCTCCCGAAACTGTGCTGTGTGTGTGACTCCCCCCCCCTCACTGTGAGTACTCAACCAATTGCTGCCCCCCCCGCTCAGTGCTGTGTACCCCCTAGTGCTGTGTGCACCCCCTCGTGCTGTGTGTACCCCCTCGTGCTGTGTACCCCCCAATGCTGTGTGTACTCCCTAATGCTGTGTGTATCCCCTAGTGCTGTGTGTACCCCCTAGTGCTGTGTGTACCCCCTAATGCTGTGTGTACCCCCTAGTACAGTAAGTACCCCCTAATGCTGTGTGTACCCCTTAATGCTGTGTGTACCTCCTAATGCTGTGTACCCCCTTGTGCTGTGTGTACCCCCCAGTGCTGTGTACCTCCTAGTACAGTGTGTACCGCCAGTGCTGTGTACCCCCTCATGCTGTGTGTACCCCCCAGTGCTGTGTACCTCCTAGTACAGTGTGTACCCCCCAGTGCTGTGTACCTCCTAGTACAGTGTGTACCCCCTAATGCTGTGTGTATTCCCTTGTGCTGTGTGTATCCCCTAATGCTGTGTGTTCCCCCTAATGCAGTGTACCCCCTAATGCTGTGTACACCCCAGTGCTGTGTACTCCCTAGTACAGTGTGTACCCCCTAAGCACGGTGTAACCCCTCACTGCTGTCCGTGCCCCTCTAGTGCTGTCTGTACCCCCTGGGTGATGTCTACGCCCCCCCCAGTGCTGTCCGCACCACCTAATGCTGTCCATGCTGCACCCAGTGCTGTCCATGCCACGGTGAGTGCTGTCTGTGCCCCCCTTATGCTATCCATGCTCCCCAGTGCTGTGTGTCACCCCTCAGTACTGTGTACCTCCCAGTGCTCTTAACTCGCTACTGCTGTCTGTACCCTCCCACTGCTTTCTATGCCCCCCAGTCTGTGCCCTCTTGTTGATGTCTATGTTCCACCAGACCTGTCTGTCTCCCTAGTGATGCCACCTAGTGCTGTCCATGCTGCCACCCAGTGCAGTCCGTGCTGCCACCCAGTGCAGTCCGTGCTGCCACCCAGTGCAGTCCGTGCTGCCACCCAGTGCTGTCCCTGTCCCCAGTCATGTCTGTGCCACTGCCAGGGCTGTCCATGCCCCCTACTGATGTATATGCCCCAGCCCCTCCTGTGATATAAACTCCCAGTGTCTCCTGTAATTTATGCACCCCTGCCCCTCCTGTGATGTTTATGCCCCCAGCATCTCCAGACAGAGACAAACCTGGAAAAGCAGCTGTGAGAAACAAGATGATCAATATCACCAAACATCACAATTGCACCAAAGAGAAGCAGCTCCTGCCCCCACAGTAGGGGTGAGTTAATTAATTGTTTGACCAAATATAGCAGGGTTATTTTTCAGGTTGATAATGTTGTGCGGCCCCCAAAGGTTAGTACGAAATTCCAAATGGCCCCTGCCAGTAAAAAGGTTCCCCACCCCTGCAGTAAGTGATAGACATACAAAAACACATTAAAAATATAGTGTTACAGTTGTGAGGTAGCGACCACCAATGTTGTGGATGGTCGCTATGTGTTGCAGTGGAGAAGGATTCCCTGCCCTATTGAACTGAAGATGTGACTGTGGGACCTGTAGTTTCACAGGACTTGGGTTGTAATTAAGGGTTAGCTTCCCTTTAAACTATGGGCGGCGTGATGGACAGGGCTGGAGAATCACATACCTCCACCTGTGGGTGTGTCCGGTTGGGTTTAAGAGACTGTTAGTTTTAGAGACAGAAAAAAGTCTGAGTGTGCTGCACATGGAGATTGTGTGCTGCACATGGAGATTGTGTGCTGCACATGGAGATTGTGTGCTGCACATGGAGATTGTGTGCTGGAGGTCTCAGTCTGTGTGAAGACTGAAGAGAGACTTCTGGAAATCAGTCCAAGTGAGGACTGGGGATAAAACTGCAGCCTGGCTGGAGGCTGCAGGAAGGAACCACAGTGAGTGGTGTTCGCTGGCAGGAGCCAGAGTGTGGAGACTCCACTATGGACATTTAATTGGACTGGAAGCCCACGGTATGTTATATTTTCCTTTAAGCCAGGAGAGGCTTTGTTACATTTTGTTTAGCAGTTTATGTTGAGTCTATTAAATAAACTGCTGGGTTTTATAAGAGACAGTGATACCTGTGTTGCCTAAGCTACCTAATACCGCTGCAAGCGAGTGAAACCCCCAAGTTTCGGTAAGCAACGTTATACAGTGTACAAAACACACAAGGATGCAGAGGGTTAACACGCTGTAAGTTGGGTTAAATTATACAAACCCTAGGAGTATAGTGAACAGATAAAGCCTAATTGGCTATTCCTTTGGATTTGGATGTAGATAATAACAGAGGTAACAGTAATAGGGCTGTCGAAATTTACAAGATGATGGTCGCGGTGTAAGTAAAGTGCAACGGCTGGCTGTAAATATATATATATATATATATATATATATAGTTCCGGAATTGCGACAGTGCAGACCTTCATTGGACCTGTGGGCTGACTAATAAAGTGTACATGTGCACTCAAAATTCATCGGTATAGACCTGTATGTTCCCAAATGCTGGTATCCCCATCATTGATGGGTCCATACCCAGGGACTCAACACGTGAATTTCACATATAATAGTGAGAGAATGATAGTAAAATTCTGTAGTAAATATTATATCTCATCACTATAGAAACAGGACTAAATGGTAATCTCAGCAGCCACAACTCTGCCTAATGGCTGAAATACTAATAAACGCACTGAGTAGTGGAAAATACCAAAGGCAGAAAGAGTGTGCAGGAGAGTAGAAGGCACCTTGCATTCCCGAGATAATCGTCTCCATGCTCCAAATCCATTTTAAAGCCATTTTTAAGGCATTTCGCGCATACATGAAATGAACACATTTTTCTCCAAAACTATAACAGATGCAAGCTTGTCCTGTTTGGTGGAGATGATATTTAATAAAATAAGTAGAAATCCACTAAAAGTTTTGTTTGGTTATCTTGCAATCCCGAGATAATCGTCTCCATGCTCCAAATCCATTTTAAAGCCATTTTTAAGTCATTTCGCGCATACAAGAAATGAACACATTTTTCTCCAAAACTATAACAGATGCAAGCTTGTCCTGTTTGGTGGAGATAATATTTAATAAAATAAGTAGAAATCTACTAAAAGTTTCGTTTGTTTATATTGCCATCCTGAGATAATCGTCTCCATGCTCCAAATCCATTTTAAAGCCATTTCAAAGGCATTTTGCGCATACATGAAATGAACACATTTTTCTCCAAAACTATAACACATGCAAGCTTGTCCTGTTTGGTGGAGATGATATTTAATAAAATAAGTAGAAATCCACTAAAAGTTTTGTTTGGTTATCTTGCAATCCCGAGATAATCGTCTCCATGCTCCAAATCCATTTAAAGCCATTTTAAGGCATTTCGCGCATACATGAAATGAACACATTTTTCTCCAAAACTATAACAGATGCAAGCTTGTCCTGTTTGGTGGAGATGATATTTAATAAAATAAGTAGAAATCCACTAAAAGTTTTGTTTGGTTATCTTGCAATCCCGAGATAATCGTCTCCATGCTCCAAATCCATTTTAAAGCCATTTTTAAGGCATTTCGCGCATACATGAAATGAACACATTTTTCTCCAAAACTAAAACAGATGCAAGCTTGTCCTGTTTGGTGGAGATGATATTTAATAAAATAAGTAGAAATCCACTAAAAGTTTTGTTTGGTTATATTGCAATCCCGAGATAATCGTCTCCATGCTCCAAATCCATTTTAAAGCCATTTTTAAGGCATTTCGCGCATACATGAAATGAACACATTTTTCTCCAAAACTATAACAGATGCAAGCTTGTCCTGTTTGGTGGAGATGATATTTAATAAAATAAGTAGAAATCCACTAAAAGTTTTGTTTGGTTATCTTGCAATCCCGAGATAATCGTCTCCATGCTCCAAATCCATTTTAAAGCCATTTTTAAGGCATTTCGCGCATACATGAAATGAACACATTTTTCTCCAAAACTATAACAGATGCAAGCTTGTCCTGTTTGGTGGAGATGATATTTAATAAAATAAGTAGAAATCCACTAAAAGTTTTGTTTGGTTATCTTGCAATCCCGAGATAATCGTCTCCATGCTCCAAATCCATTTTAAAGCCATTTTTAAGGCATTTCGCGCATACATGAAATGAACACATTTTTCTCCAAAACTATAACAGATGCAAGCTTGTCCTGTTTGGTGGAGATGATATTTAATAAAATAAGTAGAAATCCACTAAAAGTTTTGTTTGGTTATCTTGCAATCCCGAGATAATCGTCTCCATGCTCCAAATCCATTTTAAACCATTTTTAAGGCATTTCGCGCATACATGAAATGAACACATTTTTCTCCAAAACTATAACAGATGCAAGCTTGTCCTGTTTGGTGGAGATGATATTTAATAAAATAAGTAGAAATCCACTAAACGTTTTGTTTGGTTATCTTGCAATCCCGAGATAATCGTCTCCATGCTCCAAATCCATTTTAAAGCCATTTTTAAGGCATTTCGCGCATACATGAAATGAACACATTTTTCTCCAAAACTATAACAGATGCAAGCTTGTCCTGTTTGGTGGAGATGATATTTAATAAAATAAGTAGAAATCCACTAAAAGTTTTGTTTGGTTATCTTGCAATCCCGAGATAATCGTCTCCATGCTCCAAATCCATTTTAAAGCCATTTTTAAGGCATTTCGCGCATACATGAAATGAACACATTTTTCTCCAAAACTATAACAGATGCAAGCTTGTCCTGTTTGGTGGAGATGATATTTAATAAATTAAGTAGAAATCCACTAAACGTTTTGTTTGGTTATCTTGCAATCCCGAGATAATCGTCTCCATGCTCCAAATCCATTTTAAAGCCATTTTTAAGGCATTTCGCGCATACATGAAATGAACACATTTTTCTCCAAAACTATAACAGATGCAAGCTTGTCCTGTTTGGTGGAGATGATATTTAATAAAATAAGTAGAAATCCACTAAAAGTTTTGTTTGGTTATCTTGCAATCCCGAGATAATCGTCTCCATGCTCCAAATCCATTTTAAAGCCATTTTTAAGGCATTTCGCGCATACATGAAATGAACACATTTTTCTCCAAAACTATAACAGATGCAAGCTTGTCCTGTTTGGTGGAGATAATATTTAATAAAATAAGTAGAAATCTACTAAAAGTTTCGTTTGTTTATATTGCCATCCTGAGATAATCGTCTCCATGCTCCAAATCCATATTAAAGCCATTTCAAAGGCATTTTGCGCATACATGAAATGAACACATTTTTCTCCAAAACTATAACACATGCAAGCTTGTCCTGTTTGGTGGAGATGATATTTAATAAAATAAGTAGAAATCCACTAAAAGTTTTGTTTGGTTATCTTGCAATCCCGAGATAATCGTCTCCATGCTCCAAATCCATTTTAAAGCCATTTTTAAGGCATTTCGCGCATACATGAAATGAACACATTTTTCTCCAAAACTATAACAGATGCAAGCTTGTCCTGTTTGGTGGAGATGATATTTAATAAAATAAGTAGAAATCCACTAAAAGTTTTGTTTGGTTATCTTGCAATCCCGAGATAATCGTCTCCATGCTCCAAATCCATTTTAAAGCCATTTTTAAGGCATTTCGCGCATACATGAAATGAACACATTTTTCTCCAAAACTATAACAGATGCAAGCTTGTCCTGTTTGGTGGAGATAATATTTAATAAAATAAGTAGAAATCTACTAAAAGTTTCGTTTGTTTATATTGCCATCCTGAGATAATCGTCTCCATGCTCCAAATCCATTTTAAAGCCATTTCAAAGGCATTTTGCGCATACATGAAATGAACACATTTTTCTCCAAAACTATAACAGATGCAAGCTTGTCCTGTTTGGTGGAGATGATATTTATTAAAATAAGTAGAAATCCACTAAAAGTTTTGTTTGGTTATCTTGCAATCCCGAGATAATCGTCTCCATGCTCCAAATCCATTTTAAAGCCATTTTTAAGGCATTTCGCGCATACATGAAATGAACACATTTTTCTCCAAAACTATAACAGATGCAAGCTTGTCCTGTTTGGTGGAGATGATATTTAATAAAATAAGTAGAAATCCACTAAAAGTTTTGTTTGGTTATCTTGCAATCCCGAGATAATCGTCTCCATGCTCCAAATCCATTTTAAAGCCATTTTTAAGGCATTTCGCGCATACATGAAATGAACACATTTTTCTCCAAAACTATAACAGATGCAAGCTTGTCCTGTTTGGTGGAGATGATATTTAATAAAATAAGTAGAAATCCACTAAAAGTTTTGTTTGGTTATCTTGCAATCCCGAGATAATCGTCTCCATACTCCAAATCCATTTTAAAGCCATTTTTAAGGCATTTCGCGCATACATGAAATGAACACATTTTTCTCCAAAACTATAACAGATGCAAGCTTGTCCTGTTTGGTGGAGATGATATTTAATAAAATAAGTAGAAATCCACTAAAAGTTTTGTTTGGTTATCTTGCAATCCCGAGATAATCGTCTCCATGCTCCAAATCCATTTTAAAGCCTTTTTTAAGGCATTTCGCGCATACATGAAATGAACACATTTTTCTCCAAAACTATAACAGATGCAAGCTTGTCCTGTTTGGTGGAGATGATATTTAATAAAATAAGTAGAAATCCACTAAAAGTTTTGTTTGGTTATCTTGCAATCCCGAGATAATCGTCTCCATGCTCCAAATCCATTTTAAAGCCATTTTTAAGGCATTTCGCGCATACATGAAATGAACACATTTTTCTCCAAAACTATAACAGATGCAGGCTTGTCCTGTTTGGTGGAGATAATATTTAATAAAATAAGTAGAAATCTACTAAAAGTTTCGTTTGTTTATATTGCCATCCTGAGATAATCGTCTCCATGCTCCAAATCCATTTTAAAGCCATTTCAAAGGCATTTTGCGCATACATGAAATGAACACTTTTTTCTCCAAAACTATAACACATGCAAGCTTGTCCTGTTTGGTGGAGATGATAATTAATAAAATAAGTAGAAATCCACTAAAAGTTTTGTTTGGTTATCTTGCAATCCCGAGATAATCGTCTCCATGCTCCAAATCCATTTTAAAGCCATTTTTAAGGCATTTCGCGCATACATGAAATGAACACATTTTTCTCCAAAACTATAACAGATGCAAGCTTGTCCTGTTTGGTGGAGATGATATTTAATAAAATAAGTAGAAATCCACTAAAAGTTTTGTTTGGTTATCTTGCAATCCCGAGATAATCGTCTCCATGCTCCAAATCCATTTTAAAGCCATTTTTAAGGCATTTCGCGCATACATGAAATGAACACATTTTTCTCCAAAACTATAACAGATGCAAGCTTGTCCTGTTTGGTGGAGATGATATTTAATAAAATAAGTAGAAATCCACTAAAAGTTTTGTTTGGTTATCTTGCAATCCCGAGATAATCGTCTCCATGCTCCAAATCCATTTTAAAGCCATTTTTAAAGCATTTCGCGCATACATGAAATGAACACATTTTTCTCCAAAACTATAACAGATGCAAGCTTGTCCTGTTTGGTGGAGATGATATTTAATAAAATAAGTAGAAATCCACTAAAAGTTTTGTTTGGTTATCTTGCAATCCCGAGATAATCGTCTCCATGCTCCAAATCCATTTTAAAGCCATTTCAAAGGCATTTTGCGCATACATGAAATGAACACATTTTTCTCCAAAACTATAACAGATGCAAGCTTGTCCTGTTTGGTGGAGATAATATTTAATAAAATAAGTAGAAATCTACTAAAAGTTTCGTTTGTTTATATTGCCATCCTGAGATAATCGTCTCCATGCTCCAAATCCATTTTAAAGCCATTTCAAAGGCATTTTGCGCATACATGAAATGAACACATTTTTCTCCAAAACTATAACACATGCAAGCTTGTCCTGTTTGGTGGAGATGATATTTAATAAAATAAGTAGAAATCCACTAAACGTTTTGTTTGGTTATCTTGCAATTCCGAGATAATCGTCTCCATGCTCCAAATCCATTTTAAAGCCATTTTTAAGGCATTTCGCGCATACATGAAATGAACACATTTTTCTCCAAAACTATAACAGATGCAAGCTTGTCCTGTTTGGTGGAGATGATATTTAATAAAATAAGTAGAAATCCACTAAAAGTTTTGTTTGGTTATCTTGCAATCCCGAGATAATCGTCTCCATGCTCCAAATCCATTTTAAAGCCATTTTTAAGGCATTTCGCGCATACATGAAATGAACACATTTTTCTCCAAAACTATAACAGATGCAAGCTTGTCCTGTTTGGTGGAGATAATATTTAATAAAATAAGTAGAAATCTACTAAAAGTTTCGTTTGTTTATATTGCCATCCTGAGATAATCGTCTCCATGCTCCAAATCCATTTTAAAGCCATTTCAAAGGCATTTTGCGCATACATGAAATGAACACATTTTTCTCCAAAACTATAACAGATGCAAGCTTGTCCTGTTTGGTGGAGATGATATTTATTAAAATAAGTAGAAATCCACTAAAAGTTTTGTTTGGTTATCTTGCAATCCCGAGATAATCGTCTCCATGCTCCAAATCCATTTTAAAGCCATTTTTAAGGCATTTCGCGCATACATGAAATGAACACATTTTTCTCCAAAACTATAACAGATGCAAGCTTGTCCTGTTTGGTGGAGATGATATTTAATAAAATAAGTAGAAATCCACTAAAAGTTTTGTTTGGTTATCTTGCTATCCCGAGATAATCGTCTCCATGCTCCAAATCCATTTTAAAGCCATTTTTAAGGCATTTCGCGCATACATGAAATGAACACATTTTTCTCCAAAACTATAACAGATGCAAGCTTGTCCTGTTTGGTGGAGATGATATTTAATAAAATAAGTAGAAATCCACTAAAAGTTTTGTTTGGTTATCTTGCAATCCCGAGATAATCGTCTCCATGCTCCAAATCCATTTTAAAGCCATTTTTAAGGCATTTCGCGCATACATGAAATGAACACATTTTTCTCCAAAACTATAACAGATGCAAGCTTGTCCTGTTTGGTGGAGATGATATTTAATAAAATAAGTAGAAATCCACTAAAAGTTTTGTTTGGTTATCTTGCAATCCCGAGATAATCGTCTCCATACTCCAAATCCATTTTAAAGCCATTTTTAAGGCATTTCGCGCATACATGAAATGAACACATTTTTCTCCAAAACTATAACAGATGCAAGCTTGTCCTGTTTGATGGAGATGATATTTAATAAAATAAGTAGAAATCCACTAAAAGTTTTGTTTGGTTATCTTGCAATCCCGAGATAATCGTCTCCATGCTCCAAATCCATTTTAAAGCCATTTTTAAGGCATTTCGCGCATACATGAAATGAACACATTTTTCTCCAAAACTATAACAGATGCAAGCTTGTCCTGTTTGGTGGAGATGATATTTAATAAAATAAGTAGAAATCCACTAAAAGTTTTGTTTGGTTATCTTGCAATCCCGAGATAATCGTCTCCATGCTCCAAATCCATTTTAAAGCCATTTTTAAGGCATTTCGCGCATACATGAAATGAACACATTTTTCTCCAAAACTATAACAGATGCAAGCTTGTCCTGTTTGGTGGAGATAATATTTAATAAAATAAGTAGAAATCTACTAAAAGTTTCGTTTGTTTATATTGCCATCCTGAGATAATCGTCTCCATGCTCCAAATCCATTTTAAAGCCATTTCAAAGGCATTTTGCGCATACATGAAATGAACACATTTTTCTCCAAAACTATAACACATGCAAGCTTGTCCTGTTTGGTGGAGATGATATTTAATAAAATAAGTAGAAATCCACTAAAAGTTTTGTTTGGTTATCTTGCAATCCCGAGATAATCGTCTCCATGCTCCAAATCCATTTTAAAGCCATTTCAAAGGCATTTTGCGCATACATGAAATGAACACATTTTTCTCCAAAACTATAACAGATGCAAGCTTGTCCTGTTTGGTGGAGATAATATTTAATAAAATAAGTAGAAATCTACTAAAAGTTTCGTTTGTTTATATTGCCATCCTGAGATAATCGTCTCCATGCTCCAAATCCATTTTAAAGCCATTTCAAAGGCATTTTGCGCATACATGAAATGAACACATTTTTCTCCAAAACTATAACACATGCAAGCTTGTCCTGTTTGGTGGAGATGATATTTAATAAAATAAGTAGAAATCCACTAAAGGTTTTGTTTGGTTATCTTGCAATTCCGAGATAATCGTCTCCATGCTCCAAATCCATTTTAAAGCCATTTTTAAGGCATTTCGCGCATACATGAAATGAACACATTTTTCTCCAAAACTATAACAGATGCAAGCTTGTCCTGTTTGGTGGAGATGATATTTAATAAAATAAGTAGAAATCCACTAAAAGTTTTGTTTGGTTATCTTGCAATCCCGAGATAATCGTCTCCATGCTCCAAATCCATTTTAAAGCCATTTTTAAGGCATTTCGCGCATACATGAAATGAACACATTTTTCTCCAAAACTATAACAGATGCAAGCTTGTCCTGTTTGGTGGAGATAATATTTAATAAAATAAGTAGAAATCTACTAAAAGTTTCGTTTGTTTATATTGCCATCCTGAGATAATCGTCTCCATGCTCCAAATCCATTTTAAAGCCATTTCAAAGGCATTTTGCGCATACATGAAATGAACACATTTTTCTCCAAAACTATAACAGATGCAAGCTTGTCCTGTTTGGTGGAGATGATATTTATTAAAATAAGTAGAAATCCACTAAAAGTTTTGTTTGGTTATCTTGCAATCCCGAGATAATCGTCTCCATGCTCCAAATCCATTTTAAAGCCATTTTTAAGGCATTTCGCGCATACATGAAATGAACACATTTTTCTCCAAAACTATAACAGATGCAAGCTTGTCCTGTTTGGTGGAGATGATATTTAATAAAATAAGTAGAAATCCACTAAAAGTTTTGTTTGGTTATCTTGCTATCCCGAGATAATCGTCTCCATTCTCCAAATCCATTTTAAAGCCATTTTTAAGGCATTTCGCGCATACATGAAATGAACACATTTTTCTCCAAAACTATAACAGATGCAAGCTTGTCCTGTTTGGTGGAGATGATATTTAATAAAATAAGTAGAAATCCACTAAAAGTTTTGTTTGGTTATATTGCAATCCCGAGATAATCGTCTCCATGCTCCAACTCCATTTTAAAGCCATTTTTAAGGCATTTCGCGCATACATGAAATGAACACATTTTTCTCCAAAACTATAACAGATGCAAGCTTGTCCTGTTTGGTGGAGATGATATTTAATAAAATAAGTAGAAATCCACTAAAAGTTTTGTTTGGTTATCTTGCAATCCCGAGATAATCGTCTCCATGCTCCAAATCCATTTTAAAGCCATTTTTAAGGCATTTCGCGCATACATGAAATGAACACATTTTTCTCCAAAACTATAACAGATGCAAGCTTGTCCTGTTTGGTGGAGATGATATTTAATAAAATAAGTAGAAATCCACTAAAAGTTTTGTTTGGTTATCTTGCAATCCCGAGATAATCGTCTCCATACTCCAAATCCATTTTAAAGCCATTTTTAAGGCATTTCGCGCATACATGAAATGAACACATTTTTCTCCAAAACTATAACAGATGCAAGCTTGTCCTGTTTGGTGGAGATGATATTTAATAAAATAAGTAGAAATCCACTAAAAGTTTTGTTTGGTTATCTTGCAATCCCGAGATAATCGTCTCCATGCTCCAAATCCATTTTAAAGCCATTTTTAAGGCATTTCGCGCATACATGAAATGAACACATTTTTCTCCAAAACTATAACAGATGCAAGCTTGTCCTGTTTGGTGGAGATGATATTTAATAAAATAAGTAGAAATCCACTAAAAGTTTTGTTTGGTTATCTTGCAATCCCGAGATAATCGTCTCCATGCTCCAAATCCATTTTAAAGCCATTTTTAAGGCATTTCGCGCATACATGAAATGAACACATTTTTCTCCAAAACTATAACAGATGCAAGCTTGTCCTGTTTGGTGGAGATAATATTTAATAAAATAAGTAGAAATCTACTAAAAGTTTCGTTTGTTTATATTGCCATCCTGAGATAATCGTCTCCATGCTCCAAATCCATTTTAAAGCCATTTCAAAGGCATTTTGCGCATACATGAAATGAACACATTTTTCTCCAAAACTATAACACATGCAAGCTTGTCCTGTTTGGTGGAGATGATATTTAATAAAATAAGTAGAAATCCACTAAAAGTTTTGTTTGGTTATCTTGCAATCCCGAGATAATCGTCTCCATGCTCCAAATCCATTTTAAAGCCATTTTTAAGGCATTTCGCGCATACATGAAATGAACACATTTTTCTCCAAAACTATAACAGATGCAAGCTTGTCCTGTTTGGTGGAGATGATATTTAATAAAATAAGTAGAAATCCACTAAAAGTTTTGTTTGGTTATCTTGCAATCCCGAGATAATCGTCTCCATGCTCCAAATCCATTTTAAAGCCATTTTTAAGGCATTTCGCGCATACATGAAATGAACACATTTTTCTCCAAAACTATAACAGATGCAAGCTTGTCCTGTTTGGTGGAGATGATATTTAATAAAATAAGTAGAAATCCACTAAAAGTTTTGTTTGGTTATCTTGCAATCCCGAGATAATCGTCTCCATGCTCCAAATCCATTTTAAAGCCATTTTTAAAGCATTTCGCGCATACATGAAATGAACACATTTTTCTCCAAAACTATAACAGATGCAAGCTTGTCCTGTTTGGTGGAGATGATATTTAATAAAATAAGTAGAAATCCACTAAAAGTTTTGTTTGGTTATCTTGCAATCCCGAGATAATCGTCTCCATGCTCCAAATCCATTTTAAAGCCATTTCAAAGGCATTTTGCGCATACATGAAATGAACACATTTTTCTCCAAAACTATAACAGATGCAAGCTTGTCCTGTTTGGTGGAGATAATATTTAATAAAATAAGTAGAAATCTACTAAAAGTTTCGTTTGTTTATATTGCCATCCTGAGATAATCGTCTCCATGCTCCAAATCCATTTTAAAGCCATTTCAAAGGCATTTTGCGCATACATGAAATGAACACATTTTTCTCCAAAACTATAACACATGCAAGCTTGTCCTGTTTGGTGGAGATGATATTTAATAAAATAAGTAGAAATCCACTAAAAGTTTTGTTTGGTTATCTTGCAATTCCGAGATAATCGTCTCCATGCTCCAAATCCATTTTAAAGCCATTTTTAAGGCATTTCGCGCATACATGAAATGAACACATTTTTCTCCAAAACTATAACAGATGCAAGCTTGTCCTGTTTGGTGGAGATGATATTTAATAAAATAAGTAGAAATCCACTAAAAGTTTTGTTTGGTTATCTTGCAATCCCGAGATAATCGTCTCCATGCTCCAAATCCATTTTAAAGCCATTTTTAAGGCATTTCGCGCATACATGAAATGAACACATTTTTCTCCAAAACTATAACAGATGCAAGCTTGTCCTGTTTGGTGGAGATAATATTTAATAAAATAAGTAGAAATCTACTAAAAGTTTCGTTTGTTTATATTGCCATCCTGAGATAATCGTCTCCATGCTCCAAATCCATTTTAAAGCCATTTCAAAGGCATTTTGCGCATACATGAAATGAACACATTTTTCTCCAAAACTATAACAGATGCAAGCTTGTCCTGTTTGGTGGAGATGATATTTATTAAAATAAGTAGAAATCCACTAAAAGTTTTGTTTGGTTATCTTGCAATCCTGAGATAAACTTAGTGCCAAAAGCGAATCTCTGGCGGCAGGCAGACAAGAATGGCCATTCCACCGAGTCAAATGTTTTGGCCGCGTCCAGCGAGGCCAAGGCCCACTCGTTTTCCTGGACCAACATAGTGTATTGCACTATGGACTGGACCCATCTAATATTTATAGAGTTGTTTTTCCCAGGCATTTATCCTGTTTCATCCGGGGACACTACATCTAGTATAACAGAATTAAGCTGGGACGCCAATATTTTGGTAAAAATCTTATAGTCAACGTTGACCAATGATATAGGGCGGTATGAGCCACAGTCCAGTGATCCTTTCCCTCCTTCCTCAGTACAAGAATATGCGCTTTGTATAGAGAGGCAGTTAGAGAGCCACCAAGTGTATGGTGTGAAAAAATATCAAGAAGGACTGGGGCCAAGGTGTCACAAATATTTGCTGTAAAAGTCTATTTGAAGGCCGTCTGGACCGGGAGATTTCCCTCTAGCCATATCTGAGATGGCTGTTGTTACTTCTTCTGTTGTTATGTCTGCCTCTAGAAATTCTCGTTGTGACTGACTCAACGTTTGACATTCTACATCTGACAAATATGCCAAACAATCCTGGACGCCATGAACACTTTTAGAGCTGTACAAAGTTTTATAGAACGTGTAGAAACATTGTGAGATGCCCTCAGGGGATGTGACAATCGAACCATCCGCCTTTGGTATAGCCAGTACTGTATTTGAAGCATTATGCTGCCTATCTATATATGCAAGTAATTTGTTTGACTCGTTCCCAAGTTCAAAGTATGACAGTCGGGTGAAGAATAGCTTACGTTTAGATTTAGTTTCAGAGTGTTGTACATATGTTCTATATGAGTGCAACCAAGCCGCCCTGTTCCCATTAGTTGGGCTAGATATATATCTTGCCTCCGAGTCCCTGAGTCTTCTTTCTATTATGTCATTCTCCACCCTTGTCATCCGTTTAAGATGTGCTATGGTCGAAGTTAAAGGGGTTATCCGGCTTCTTTGACTTCTTTTTTTAATTACCCTATGGGGCTACATTGGGGCAGGTAAGTAGATAGAGACCACTTACCTGCCCTGCTGTCAGCCCCTCTCCCCCGGCTCAGAGCGGTCATGTGCCCGCTCCTGCCGCGATTTTGCTGCTTCCGGTCATTTCATGTCAACATGGGCAGGACCATGTTGACATGCAAATGTGGAACAGCATGTCGCCTCCCTGCTGGGAAGTACAGTTCGTGGAGTTCCCCCCCCCTTCCCTGCACCCTCCCACACATTCCCCCGCACCTCTGTTACTCTCCAGTAACCTCCCCCTGCACTGCTGTGGGGGTCCGTGACCTGGCGGCGGGGCCTGGCGGCAGCTGCCATGGTGTCAGCTCCAGCACCGGCCCCCCTGCTAAGGATCACACATTCAGATATACCGGCATCACAGATCACAGATGCCGGTACATTTGAAAGTGCTGATGAGAAGCAGCGCAGCGCTGCTTCTCATCACTGTCCCTCCCGCTGTCTGAGCTCTCTTCAGCACAGTGGTGACGTCAGAGCACAGACAGCACGTGAACGTGCAGGAGCGGCGGGGACCGAGGACGAGTGAGTATGTATTCCTTACATGTGTTCCCGATGGGGATGGGGGGCGGGCGGTGCAGAGCCATATGTGTGCGTGTGTAGAGCCATATGTGTGCGTGTGCAGAGCCATATGTGTGCGTGTGCAGAGCCATATGTGTGCAGAGCCATATGTGTGCGTGTGCAGAGCCATATGTGTGCGTGTTCAGAGCCATATGTGTGCAGAGCCATATGTGTGCATGTGCAGAGCCATATGTGTGCGGTACAGAGCCATATGTGTGCGGTGCAGAGCCATATGTGTGTGTGTGCGGTACAGAGCCATATGTGTGCGTGTGCGGTACTTAGACATATGTGTGCGTGTGCGGTGCAGAGCCATATGTGTGCATGTGAGGTACAGAGCCATATGTGTGCGTGTGCGGTACATAGCCATATGTGTGCGTGTGCGGTGCAGAGCCATATGTGTGCGTGTGCGGTGCAGAGCCATATGTGTGCGTGTGCGGTACAGAGCCATATGTGTGCGTGTGCGGTGCAGAGCCATATGTGTGCGGTGCAGAGCCATATGTGTGCGTGTGCGGTACAGAGCCATATGTGTGCGTGTGCGGTACATAGCCATATGTGTGCGTGTGCGGTGCAGAGCCATATGTGTGCGTGTGCGGTACAGAGCCATATGTGTGCATGTGCGGTACAGAGCCATATGTGTGCGGTACAGAGCCATATGTGTGCGGTACAGAGCCATATGTGTGCGTGTGCGGTGCACAGCCCGATGTGGGGTTGTTATTTGCAATGCTGTAGTGATAATAGGTCAGGTGCTGGGGCAGAATATACTGACAGGGAATGTGTGTGTGCAGGGGGCGGGCAGAGGGCGAGGCTGGACACTGGGGTGGGTGGTGACAGCTCTGACTGAGGTTCAGCACAGGAAGTGGTCATGTTTGCTGTATCTGAATGTAAACAAGAAGCTGCAGAGAATAAAGGGTGAATTCAAGAGGAACAAAAGTTAGAAAACAAAAAATAACAATGTAGGTGTGATTTATATGACAATACAGCACAGATTAGCTAAACAAAAATTTTTGAGTTTATGTCAGATAACTCTTTTAAGCATCCCTGAAGGTAAGCGTTGAGAGTGTCCCACACCAAATTATTGTTCAGGGTTTGAGTTGAGCTACTAAGAAGTCTTCTAGTTGGGCCAGGGTCCTATCACTTTGATTAGTTTGAACCAAAAGGGGTTTAACCGCCAAAGGGGTCTGTTAACATCAGATGTAAGAATGATATTCCCTGTACTCCATGTACCACATTGTCAACCCAGGCTGCCACGTTACTTGATCCAAAAATATAATCTAAACGTGACAGCGTGCACCTGAAGAATGACAGGTAACTCCCGGGTAGTAGGATGCCGTAATCCAACCTCTGTAGTACGGGTCCTCAAGTTCTTCATATCCTGGCGCAAAAGGCCAACTTCAGAATATACCTCCTCAATCTTCCCTGTAAGGGAGGTCTTAAGGGCCATTTACACAATGCGACATCGCTAACGATATATCGTTGCGGTTACGGTGTTTGTGACGCACATCCGGCACCGTTAGCGACATCGCAGTGTGTGACAGGCAGGAGCTACCTTAAACGATCGCAAAAGAGACAAAAATCGTTGGTATATGAGAGGTCGTTCATTTACCAAAAATCGTTGTCTCGTACGTAGCGAGGTTGTTCCTCATTCCTGCGGCACCACACATCGCTATGTGTGACACCGCAGAAGCGACGATCATCTCCTTACCTTCGTCTACCGGCAATGAGGAAGGAAGGAGGTGGATGGCATGTTCCGGCCGCTCATCTCCACCTTCCTCTGTTATTGGACGGCCGTTTGTGACGTCGCTGTGACGCCAAACGCCCCTCCCCCTTGAAGGGGGGATTGTTCGGCGGGCACAGCGACGTCTAAGAACAGGTATGTGCTTGTGACGCTCCCATAGCGATAATGTTCGCTACGGCAGCGATCACCACATGTCGCACCAACAACGGGGGCGGGTGCTAATGCTTGCAACATCGCTAGCAATCGCTAGCGATGTCGCAGCGTGTAAAGCACCCTTTACATGGAGATATTGCCTGCATGAGCTGCTCGTACATTTGTCTCAGGGTTAAGTCATCTTGATCTCCATCCCCATCCCCCGTCAGCGCCTGGGCTTTGGAAGAAGCACGCCTCTTGGCCTTAGGAGTGTCTCCCTGACCATTCCTGGCAAACTCCTTGAGTTTATTGATGCCTCCAGATTGTTTAAGGGGACTCAGAATAGCTAGCTGGATCGTTGTATATTACACTCTCCACTCCTGCTGCACCCCAGTACACCTAATCCTGTGCCTCTGTAATATGTGTCCAGTGAAATGAGCACCTTTGCTCTCCTATCCAGCTCAGGCAGCCAGGAAGCATCTGTACATACATGTATCTACAGCAAAGGGTAGTCCCGAGTCAGCACAGCGCCTGATTGTTATAATCAGGAGTAATACAGGCCTCTCCAGCGTGGAGTCTTAATGTATATCTTTTTCGTACTATGTCAATGTCAGAGGGAGACCTGAGGGGCCTGTTTTTCAGAGCACCCACCCCAATCCTGCTGCCTCGGTTAATGGCTCGTTCACTGCTGCTGGCCCTTTGATGTGCCGGCTGCAGGCGGTGCAGCTGATGATAAAATTATTAGTGGCGCTCACCGATCTCCAGATCTCCCCTCCAGTTAGCCCCTGCAGACTTGTGAAGCCACCTCCAACAGCTCCTCCACGTCCTCCTGGGGGTAAGCCGTTCGCCGGGTGATGGGACTCCGCGGCGCTATGCAGCTGCAAAGCCTCGTGCAGGGAAGTTGGTGCCTCGTCTCACTCTCCGGCCTCATTTGGTACAATATCCTCCGTCAGGAGCTGGGGGACAGCTCCGGTGGAATCGCTGGCCTCTAGAGTGTCCCCTACCTCGGGAAGCACTTTGCAGGCAAGGGAGAACAGGCAATCAGGCAACAATATCAGGATATGCAGGATGGTGGGAGCAGCTCTCATGTGCATCCGCTCAGTTCAGCTACATCACTCCGCCCCATTCCAGTATCTTTACATTACATTCTAAGGGGTACTTTGCACACTACGACATCGCATGCCGATGGTAGCGATGCCGAGCGCGATAGTGCCCGCCCCTGTCGCAGCTGCGATATTTTGTGATAGCTGCCGTAGCGAACATTATCGCTACGGCAGCTTCACATGCACTTACCTGCCCTGCAATGCCGCTCTGGCCGGCGAACCACCTCCTTCCTAAGGGGGCGGGTCGTGCGTCGTCACAGCAATGTCATACAACGGCCGGCCAATAGAAGCGGAGGGGCGGAGATGAGCGGGACGTAAACATCCCGCCCACCTCCTTCCTTCCGCATCGCTGCCGGTGGCAGGTAAGCAGATGTTCCTCGTTCCAGCGGCTTCATACACAGCGATGTGTGCTGCCGCAGGAACGAGTAACAACATTGTACCTGTCGCTACAGCAAAATTATGGAAATGTCGGACACTACACCGATCATACGATTACGACGCTTTTGCGCTCGTTAATGGTAGCTAAAAGGATTTACACACTACGATGTCGACAGCGACGCCGGATGTTCGTCACTTTCGATTTGACCCCACCGATATCGCAGCTGCGATGTCGTAGTGTGCAAAGTACCCCTAAGGCTCTGCTTCACATTTCCAGTAGTTTCATGATTTTAATGCATTTTAGGATAACATAATGGAAATAAAAGGTTCCAAATCTATTCATTTATATGGTAATGGAAAAGTCCTAAAATGTCTTTTGTTTAACCCCTTCACCCCGAGCGATTTTCCGTTTTTGTTTTTTGCTCCCCTTTTTCCGAGAGCCGTCACTTTTTTATTGTTCCTTTAATCTTGCCATATAAGAGCGTACGTTTGAGGGACGAGTTGTACTTTTAAATGAATCCATTAGTTTTACCATATAATGTACTGGAAAACGGCAAAAAAATTCCAAGTGCAGAACAATTGCAAAAAAAAGTGTGATTGCACAATTGTTTTTGGGATATTTTATTCACTGTGTTTACTATATGGTAAAACTGATATGGCGATATGCAGGTGTGATTAGTACAGTGAAACATAGCACATGCAGTGTACAGATTAGTCTATGACATACTGATAGGTAGATTATAATAAGGGCAAGTGAGATTACCCTCACTATAATGTTTGCACCATTAACAGCTGTGCACATCTCTGAATTGGGAGCTTTCCTGGAGCTCCACTGCTGGCAATACAGAATGGTAGAGTGGAGTAGGAAACTGGCTAGTGGGAGCAATGCCTAGTAGAAGACTACATAAGCAAGGATGGTTGACCTTAGGGAGATCAACATCCAACACCACGGAGACACCATCACGTGTTTCACAACGCAGTAATTCTAGAGCAATGTCCCCTGGGAAATATTTAAAACAAGAAAGCCTGCGGAGACACCATCACATGTTTCTCAACGCTAGCAGGAAACTAGCCAAGTCTTTCACCGGGAAGGAACAACCACGGGAAGGGCAGTCTCCAGTCAAGGAGACCACCTATGCCAAACATGGTATCCATCCACAGACAGCTGGTTCGGGATATTTGCCCCTCATCAGGAAACTGGCTAGTGGGAGCAATGCCTAGTAGAAGACTACTCCACACTGATGAGGGGCAAATACCCGGAAACAGCTGTCTGGTGTGGAGTAGGAATCAGTGTGGAGTAGGAATCTGGCTAGTGGGAGCATTGCCTAGTAAAAGACTACACTTTTTGCTCCCACTAGCCAGATTCCTACTCCACACTGATGAGGGGCAAATACCCCGAAACAGCTGTCTGTGGATGGATACCATGTTTGACATAGGTGGTCTCCTTGACTGGAGACTGCCCTTCCCGTGGTTGTTCCTTCCCAGTGAAAGACCTGGTTAGTTTCCTGTCAGTGTTGAGAAACATGTGATGGTGTCTCCGCAGGCTTTCTTGTTTTGTATATAGAGCTATATGACGGCTCATCCTTTATATAGAGAGCTATGTGGGTGCTCATCCTGTACGACGGTCTGCTGATAAATCTTTGGCTTTGTGATCTTTTTTGTTTTTATGGTAACACATATTACATCACATGAAAGCCTTATGTGTCTAATATATGTTTTCAAGATTTCACATTTGAATCTTATGGAAACGGTGTTCTATGCACGTGGGAAATCAAAATGGCAGAGTTTAATGCAATATTCACAGCAACTGAGAGCAGAGGAGTGATAAAATTCTTGTTTCTGCAAGGAAAGTCCGCAAAGGATATTCATGGTGATATGCCACAGACATTATTCCACAGTTAAGAACTGGGTTGCCAAATTTAAAACAGGCCACTTCAGCACCAGTGATGAGGAACGTCCTGGACGACCGAGAGTGGTTGTTCCGGAGATCGTCGATGCTGTGCACAACCGCATACTAAGAATCAATGAATTTCAGCTAAAGCAATAGCAGACATCATAGGGATTTCCCGTGAATGATTTTGTGTTCTTATCCATGAACATTTGGATATTTTGGAGGAAGCTATCTGCAAAGTGGGACCCTAAACTTCCAGGTCCATTTGTCAGCGTTTCCGGACTGATAACTTCCTGGATCACTATGGATGAGACCTGGATTTATTTGTATGACCCTAAAAACAAGGAGCAATGAAAAGAGTGGAGGCACAGTGGTTCTCTTCTCCCAAAAAAGTTCAGGAAGCAAAAATCACCCATTAAGGTGATGGCATCTGTATTCTGGGATAAGGAGGGTGTGCTGCAAGTGGAGTACCTTCAAAAGGGTTCCACCATCAATGCAAGCTATTACAATGAACATTTGGAACAACTGAAGGCAGCTCTGAAGGCCAAAAGCTGCGGCAAGCTGTCCAAAGGAATCTTGTTCCTGTAAGACAATGCCTCCACTCACACTGCACAAGTGACCACGGCAAAACTGGCAGAACTGGGCTTCCAGCTGGTTGACCACCCACCTTATTCACCAGATCTAGCTCACTCCGACTATCATCTGTTTGGAAACTTGAAGAAAAAACTCAAGGGTACCAAATTTCACACCATTTCTGATTCCATGGCTGCTACAGATGCCTGGTTTGAGGCACAACCGAAATCCTTTTTGCTAGGCTTACAGAAAGAACTTGGAATACCCATGTAAGAAGTGTGTTGACATCAGTGGAGAGTATGTGGAATAAATGTAAAGTTTTATCATCCTATCTCGTTTCTTACTGGATAAACTCAGACTTATCAGCAGCCCCTTGTATATTGAGAGCTTACAGTGCCTTGCGAAAGTATTAGGCTGGGTTCACACATAGCGACAACAACGTTGCTGTTATGTCACCATTTTCTGTGACGTAGCAGCGACCTTGTAAGTCACTGTTATGATCGCTGCTTCGCTGTCAAACACAGCAGAAGCAGCAGCGATCATAACGTCGCTACATGTGCAGAGAGCAGGGAGCCGCGCACACTGCTTAGCGCTGGCTCTCTGCTCTCTTAGCTACAGTACACATCGGGCTAATTAACCCGATGTGTACTGCAGCTGCATGTGCAGAGAGCAGCACACACTGCTTAGCGCTGGCTCCCTGCACTCCTAGCTACAGTACACATCGGGTTAATTAACCCAATGTGTGCTGCAGCTACATGTGCAGAGAGCAGGGAGCCGGCACTGGCAGCGTGAGAGCGGCGGAGTCTGGTAACGAAGGTAAATATCGGGTAACCACCACTCCAAAGACATACAGATAGGGACTCTAGATTGTGAGCCCCAGTGGGGACAGTGTTGCCAATGTATGTAAAGCGCTGTGGAAATAATAGCGCTATATAAATGAATAAAATTATTATTATTATTATTATGTTTACCCTGGTTACAGCTTACCGCAGCTGCCAGACGCCGGCTCCTGCTCTCTGCTCGCTTCATTTCGTCGCTCTCTCGCTGTCACACACAGCGATCTGTGCGTCACAGCGTGAGGGCAACAATAAAAAAACGAACCAGGGCTGTGTGTAACGAGCAGCGATCTCACAGCAGGGGCCAGATCGCTGCTCAGTGTCACACACAGCGAGATCGCTAATGAGATCACTGCTGCGTCACAAAAACCGTGACGTAGCAGCGATTTCGGTAGCGATCTCGCTATGTGTGAAGCACCCCTTAGGCTCTCTTGAATTTTTCAACCTTTTCCCACATTTCAGGCTTCAAACATAAAGATAAAAATTTTAATGTTCTGGTGAAGAATCAACAACAATTGGGACACAATTGTGAAGTTAAACTAAATTTATTGCTTATTTTAAACTTTTTTTAAAAAATAAATAACTGAAAAGTGGGGCGTGCAATATTATTCGGCCCCTTTAAGTTAATATTTTGTAGCGCCGCCTTTTGCTGCGACTACAGCTGCAAGACGCTTGGGGTATGTCTCTATCAGTTTTGCACATCAAGAAACTGAAATTCTTGCCCATTCTTCCTTTGCAAACAGCTCGAGCTGAGTGAGGTTGGTTGGAGAGCATTTGTGAACAGCAGTTTTCAGCTCTTTCCACAGATTCTTGATGGGATTCAGGTCTGGACTTTGACTTGGCCATTCTAACACCTGGATACATTTATTTGTGAACCATTCCATTGTAGATTTTCCTTTTATGTTTGGGATCATTGTCTTTTTGGAATACAAATCTCCATCCCAGTCTCAGGTCTTTTGCAAACTCCAAGAGGTTTTCTTCAATAATGGTCCTGTATTTGGCTCCATCCATCTTCCCATAAAGTTTAACCATCTTCCCTGTCCCTGCTGAAGAAAAGCAGGCCCAAACCATGATGCTGCCACCACCATTTTGACAGTGGGGATGGTGTGTTCAGGGTGATGAGCTGTGTTGCCTTTACGTCAAACATATCGTTTGGCATTGTGCCCAAATAGTTTCATCTGACCAGCGCACCTTCTTAAACATGTTTGGTGTGTGTCCCAGGTGGCTTGTGGCAAACTTTAAACAACACTTTTTATGGATATCTTTGAGAAATGGCTTTCTCCTTGCCACGCTTCCATAAAGGCCAGATTTGTGCAGCGTGTGACTGATCATTGTCCTATGGACAGACTCTCCCACCTCAGCTGTAGATCTCTGCAGTTCATCCAGAGTGATCATGTGCCTCTTGGCTGCATCTCTGGTCAGTCTTCTCCTTGGTGAGATGAAAGTTTAGATGGATGGCCTTGTCTTGGTAGATTTGCAGTGGTATGATACTCCTTCCATTTCAATAAGATCGCTTGCACAGTGCTGCTTGGGATGTTTAAAGTTTTGGAAATATTCTTGTAACCAAATCCGGCTTTAAACTTTTCCACAACAGTATCATGGACCTGCCTGTTGTGTTCCTAGGTCTTCATAATGCTATCTGTGCTTTAAACAGAACACTGAGACTATCACAGAGCAGGTGCATTTATACGAAGGAGACTTGATTACACACAGGTGGCTTATATTTATCATCAGTCATTTAGGACAAAATTGGATCATTCAGAGATCCTCAATTAACTTCTGGAGTGAGTTTGCTGCACTGAAAGTAAAGGGGACGAATAATATTGCACGCCCCACTTTTCAGTTATATTTTAAAAAAGTTAAAAATAAGCAATACATTTTGTTCAACTTCACAATTGAGTCCCACTTGTTGATTCTTCACCATAACATTAAAATTGTAATCTTTATATTTGGAGCCTGAAATGTGGAAAAAGGTTGAAAAATTCAAGGGGCCGAATACTTTCACAAGGCACTGTATGTGAGCTCCCACATAGCATCCTCTATACTATGTGAGAGCTCATACTGTATATAGTGCTACTTTGTGTAGGCTCATACTGTTTATAGCGAGCTATGTGAGGGCTCATTCTGTATATTTAGGGATGTCGTCATACTTAGTTTATTTATTTCACTCACTTATACAGTGCTATTAATTCCTCAGTCCTTTTACAGACGTGATTATCACTTTCCCCATTGAGGCTCACAATCTAAGTTCACTATCAGTTTGTTTTGGATATAATTAATGTTAGTATCAAATAACTATAATTGACATGTTATTAATATTAAGCAGAATACATTTCAGCCTATTGGTTCAGCCTCCACAACATTCACAATCTCATGTGGCCCCTCGGAATAATGAATTTTCCACCCAAGGTCCAATATGTATACCGCTATGTTATGCATAGTGTGGAACATAAAGGAAAACTTTGTGAGGCGCTCTATGCAGCCTACTGTCTCTTGTTTTGTATCTACAGATGTGCACCAGAGGACCTGAATGTTAATCCCATGACCTGTCACATGATCTTTCAAAGGGGAGATCATTTAACATGTTACATCGGATTTTGGGGGTTTGGTCATGCCTTCTCAACTGCTTAGGGCCCTTGCCACTCTTAATCCGCCCCTGGAATTACCATGAGCAGACATCAGATTTTATATACAGGATAATATGTGGCTGGTGTACTATCTGTAGTCACAGTATATCCAGCAGGTGAAATAACTATTGTGCATGTCACCAATTTTCTAAGTTAACATATTTATTAAGGTGATAATGACATGAATTTCTCATCAGATGTTGGTAACAACTTATCCAGTCCACATAGGAAAGAGAAATCAAACCGTAGATGTCCATAAATTAAGTGATGTGTAATAATGAGAAATAACAGGAAAAATGTATTGAATGCATAAAGAAAGAGGTGCAAAAAGCCATGGAAAGTCATGACACCAGCTGAAATCTTATCAGTAATTAGAAAGCAATCCTGCAACTTATTGAAAAATAGCAGCTGGTTCAACTGATGTCCTATAAAAACAAGTGACTCATTACCAAGGTGCCACACAAGAAACATTGCCTGATGGGTAAAATCAATGAGCTGTCTCACGACTTTTGCAGCTATGTTGTGCAAAACATATTGGTGGCATTGAATACAGAATATTACTACACTACAGAAAATTCCAGTGACCACTTTTGTGGCCATAATCCAGAAGTGAAAAGAACAACATTTCACCATAAACCGGCTACACCTAGGTGCTTCTCTCAAGATTTCGACAGAGGAGTGAAGAAAAATGATCAGAAGAGGTGTCCAAGAGCAAAGGACTAAAGGCCCCGTTACACGCAACGACGTATCTAACGATATATCGGCGGGGTCACGGATTCCGTGACGCACATCTGGCATCGTTAGCGACGTCGTTGCGTTTGACACCAACAAGTGGCCGTTAACAATGGAAAATACTCACCAAATCGTCCATCGTTGACACGTCATTCATTTTCAAAAAATCGTTGATTGTTGAGGACGCAAGTTGTTTGTCGTTTCCGAGGCAGCACACATCGCTATCTGTGACACCTCGGGAACGACGAACTACAGCTTACCTGCGGCCGCCGGCAGTGAGGAAGGAAGGAGGTGGGTGGGATATTACGGCTGTTCATCTCCGCCCCTCCGCTTCTTATTGGGCGGCCGTTTAGTGATGCCGCTGTGACGCCGCACGAACCGCCCCCTTAGAAAGGAGGCGGTTCGCCGGCCTCAGCGACGTTGCTAGGCAGGTAAGTCCGTGTGATGGCTCCTAACAATATTTTGCGCCACGGGCAGCGATTTGCCCGTGATGCACAAACGACGGGGGCGGGTACGCTCGCGATATCGCTAGCAATATCGCTGCGTGTAGAGCCCCCTTAACTGTGGAGAGCTAGAGAAAGACATGGAATCAGTAGGTAGAATTAAGGTGTGTGCGCAGGCTGCGCTCTGTAATTGTGAAAAAAACATGCACCCTCTGGCAGACTTTGATAACTGTAAACACTGCGTTTGACAAAAATAAATGCATTTTACATGCATTTTGGATGCATTTTTGAAAGTGCGGTTCCATGGCAATTCAGCTCTGCTACATGCCCGGTGACAGTAGACAGAGCCGCGGGATGAGAATGAACTCGGATGAACTTCACACGACTTCTTTGTCATCCCGTGACTGTGTGCTGTCATGAACTCAGATGAACCTCTGAGGTCAGTGGCCGGACACAGGGGTCCGCAGCAGTGATGTCAGAGCTTCACCCAAGTTCATTGTCATCGTGCGGCTCTCTGTGTCGCGGCCTCATTTGTGATCACAAGTGAAGGACTCACCTGTGAACGCAAATCACCTGAGTGACTGAAGTGAGCCGCGCGATCAGTGGTGCCGTCACTCAGGTTATCCGCGGCCACAGCTGAATTCCTCCACCTGAGACAGTTGGAGGATCCAGATGTGGCCGTGGGTAACCTGAGTCACGTCACCGCTGACAGCGTGACTCACTTCAGTTGCTCCGTGAAGCTCAGAGAGAGCAGTCGTGCTCTACAGCCACTCCTGTCAGCTTCCGATGTAGGAGAGCCAAAAGCTTTGTGGGACCTCGTGTGGATTACATCGGACCTGGAGGGGTGTTTGGGGTTTATTAAAGTGGTGAAAGATGGTGTTGTTTTGTCTTTTATTTCAAATAAAGGATTTTTCACTGTTTGTGTTTATTTATTTCACTACAGTTTAGTGATGGGGGTGTCTCATAGACGCCTGCCATCACTAAGCTAGGACTTAGTGGTAGCTATGGGCTGTCATTAACTCCTTATTACCCCGACTGCCACCGCAACAGAACAATCGGGATGAGTTGGGTAGAGTACCTGGACTGTCTCATCTAATGGATGCGGCCTTTCTGGGCGGCTGCTGGCTGATATTTTTAGGCTGGGGGCTCCACATAACGTGGGTCTTCCCATCCTGAGAATACCAGCCCTCAGCCATGTGACTTTACCTTGACTGGTATCAAAATTAGGGGTGACCGCAGCCGTTTTTTTTTTTTAATTATTATTTATTTATTTATTCATTCATTCATTCATTCGTTTATTTATTTTGCTGCACAATATAGACCCGCCCACTGGCGGCTGTGATTGGTTGCAGTGAGACAGCTGTCACTCAGCGTGGGGTTTCTTCTGACTGCAAATAATCATAGGCACCGGTGGGCGAGGCGAAGCAGTGAATATGAGATGGAATAATGAGCGGCCGGCATTTTCAAAAGCAGGAGAAGCCGCTGGAGCAGTGTGACATCTGTGCAGCGTCGCGCCGCGCCGCGCCGGTGATCAGTGAGTATGAGAAAGGGGGTGAGAGGGAGAAACCAACCGACCGACAGAGAGAGTGAGTGAGATCGACAGAGAGAGGGAGAGTCCAACCGACAGAGAGAGTGAGTGAGATCGACAGACAGAGAAACCGATACGGACAGAGAGAAAGACCGAAAGACCTGTGTTTTGTTTGTCAAAAAAACATGCAGAATGCAACAAAAATGTAGTGCAAGTGCACAGCTAAACATTTTGGTTGCGTTTTGACACACCTCATTCATTTCAATGGGGAGAAAATGCAACCAAAATGCACAAAAGAAGTGACATACTGCTTTTTTATACGCATCGATTTTGTCAAATATTTGGCATCCAAAACGCTGCCTAAAAAAAAGCAACGTGCGCATGGAAATGTGCACACTTCTCATTTGCTGGGGAAGCACAACGCATGCATTTTGTCATTGAGGTGCTGCAGTTTTAAACGCAGCCAAAATGCAGGACAAATGCACATGTGCGCACACAGCCTTATTGCAAAGAAAACAATACGCAATACACCCCCCTCCATGGCCTGTATGCACGCTCACCACGAAAGACTCAATTTCTGACCAAAGTGTATATTCAAGCATGTTTAAAGTTTGCAGAATCCAACTGAGAGAAGGGACGGCACTCACCGGAATCAAGCAAAATTCTTTATTGAAGTGCGGTGCAATAAAAAGGCAGGAGCAGAGCTGACAGCGGGCCCCCTCACGGACGACGGCCGTTTCGCGTATGGATACGCTTCCTCGGGTCCATGTGGACAGGCATAGACCATCGCCTTATGAGAGAGCTGTGTCAGGTCTATGTCACTGCCAATTAAAAACAGATGATAAGTGCAACAAGTAACAAAATAGTGCATGATACTGACAATGTTATACAAAATACAATTAAAATCAACATGGTAAAAAACCATTACAAACAGACACATACAAAAATATGCGGACACATAGAGATGTGCAGAAAACCGAGAGATTATTTTTGTCATTTAACCCCAAATCCCCATGGGCTCTATATTTATCCCATTCAGCCCCCGGGTGTTTTCCGTTTTTTGCTTTTTGCTCCCCTTCTTCCGAGAGCCGTAACTTTTTTATTTTTCTGTCAATCTTGCCATGTGAGGGATTGTTTTTTGTGGGACGAGTTGTACTTTTAAATAAAACCATAAGTTGTACTTTATAATGTACTAGAAAACAGCAAAAAAATCCAAGTGGGGAAAAACTGCAACAAAAGTGTGATCGCACAATAGTTTTTGGGATGTTTTATTCATCGTGTTCACTATATGGTAAAACTGATATGTCATTATCATGCCTGAGGTCGGTCCGAGTTTGCAGACACCAAACATGTATAGGTTTACTTGTATCTAAGGGGTTAAAAAAAATTCACAAGCTTGTCCATAAAAAGTGGCGTACGTTTTGCGCCTTTTTCCGAAACCCGTAGCTTTCTCATTTTTTGGGATCTATGGCTCAGTGATGGCTTATTTTTTGCGTCTCGCGCAGACATTTTTAATGATACCATTTTTGCCCTGATCCTACATTTTTATCACCTGTTATTACACTATGCGTAAAACTTGCGGCGACCAAAAAACGTAATTTTGGCGTTTGGAATTTTTTTGCCGCTACGCCATTTACCACTCAGATTAATTGATTTTATATTTTGATAGATCGGGCATTTATGAACGCGGTGATACCAAATATGTGTACATTTTTTATTTTTTTAACGCCTTAATTTTCAATGGGGTGAAAGGGGGGTGATTTGAACTTTTAGGGTTTTTTTTATTTTTTTATTTTTTAAAACTTTTTTTTTTTTACTTTTTTTTATTTTACTAGTCCCCCTAGGGGGCTATATGGATCAACAATGCGATCGCTCTGCCCTATCTGCTGATCATAGCTACACAGCTGTAAACAGTAGATATGGTCACTTCCTGATTCATTCGGTTCCCGGCCGAGTGAAACCGAAAGTGACTCATGATAGCTATAGGTGTCATCACATGACCCTGTGCTACCATGGCAACCACCGAAAGTCACGTGATCACGCACGTGACTTCCGGTGGGGGCGGCAGTAAGTGAAAATAATGGCCACAAGCATATACATCTCACTGCCAGACTTTGGCAGCGAGATGTAAGGGGTTAAATGTTCTGGGTGAAATGCGATTCCACTCAGAACATGCAGGCACACATGTCAGCTGTTGAAAACAGCTGATATTTACGCGGGTCGCTGCGACCTGCCAATGGCAGGGGGCGGGGATTAACCTCACACGATCCATGACGGAAAGATCCGTCAAGGGTCATGAAGGGGTTTATAATAAGTCTTGCCTCAGTTTGTAGGAGCAATTTGTGTACATCACCTCCTTGAGGGGGGAGAAATACTCTCTCTAAGGGCTGCTTCTCACTTGCGAGTTTCTCGCAGTAGAGCAATGCGAGAAAATCTCGCATTGGAATCGGACACATGTTAGTGAATGATTCAGCTCTCATCAGCGATTTTTTTCTCAGTCCAAATCGGACTGGGAAAAAAATCGCAGCATGCTGCTTTTTTGCGAGTTTCTACTGCGAGTCTCTCCAATGCAAGTCTATGGGAGCGTGTAAATAATCGGATGTCACGGGACGGCACTCACACCATCCTAGTGACATGCGATTTTCTAAATACATTTCTCGCATGTTTCCTAAAAATCTGGAAACGAGTGATGTGTCACAATGTCTGTCAATCACTATTCTCTGTCAGTCGGTGTCTCCCTCTCGGACTCTATTCTCTCTGCGTCGGTCACTATCTCTCTGTCGGTCTGTCGGTCGGTCACTATCTCTGTCCCTCACTCTCTGTCCATGTCGGTCTATCCCTCTCCGTCCCTCTCTCATACTCACCGATCCCCGATCACCAGCGCGGCGCTGCACGGCGTTCACACTGCTCCGGCGGCTTCTCCTCTTTTGAAAAAGCCGGCCGCTCATTAAACAATCTCGTATTCCCTGCTTTACCCACCCACCGGCGCCTATGATTGGTTGCAGTGAGACACGCCTCCACGCTGAGTGACAGGTGTCTCACTGCAACCAATCACAGCAGCCGGTGGGCGGGTCTATACTGTGCAGTGAAATAAATAAATAAATAATTAAAAAAATGGCGTGCGGTCCCCCCAATTTTAATACCAGCCAGATACACCCATACGGCTGAAGGCTGGTATTCTCAGGATGGGGAGCTCCACGTTATGGGGAGCCCCCCAGCCTAACAATATCAGTCAGCAGCCGCCCAGAATTGCCGCATACATTAGATGCGACAGTTCTGGGACTGTACCCGGCTCTTCCCGATTTGCCCTGGTGCGTTGGCAAATCGGGGTAATAAGGAGTTAATGGCAGCCCACAGCTGCCACTAAATCCTAGATTAATCATGTCAGGCGTCTATGAGATACCTTCCATGATTAATCTGTAAGTTACAGTAAATAAACACACACACACGAAAAAATCCTTTATTAGAAATTAAAAACACTAACAAATTCCCTGGTTCAGCAATTTAATAAGTCCCAAAAAGCCCTCCATGTCCGGCGTAATCCACGGACCTCCAGCGTCGCTTCAAGCTCTGCTGCATGCAGGTGACAGGAGCTGCAGCAGACACCGCCGCTCCTGTCACCTCCACACAGCAACTGAGGTGAGTATCGCGATCAGCTGAGCTGTCACTGAGGTTAATCGCGGCCACCGCTGGATCCAGGTAACCTCAGTGACAGCTCAGCTGATCGCGATACTCACCTCAGTTGCTGTGTGGAGGTGACAGGAGCGACGGTGTCTGCTGCAGCTCCTGTCACCTGCATGCAGCAGAGCTGGAAGCGACGCTGGAGGTCCGTGGATTACGCCTGTGGGCGGGGAAAGCAGGGAATACGAGATTGTTTAATGAGCGGCTGGCTTTTTCAAAATAGTAAAAGCCGCCGCAGCAGTGTGAATGCCATGCAGTGCCGCGCTGGGGATCGGGGATCGGTGAGTATGAGAGAGGGCTGCTAACTTCAGTCACTCAGGGGATTAGCGGTCACCGGTGAGTCCTTCACTGGTGACCGCTAATCAGGACGCGGCACACAGACAGAGCCGCAGCATGACAATGAAGTCGGGTGAAGTTCACCCGAGTTCATTCTGACAGTGTGGCTCTGTCTGTGTCTGCTGTCATCTGCCATTCAGCTCTGCTACATGGCTGTCTGTGTCTGCTGTCAGCGGCCATGTAGCAGCGCTGAATGGCAGATGACATAGTAAAAAATATGTATTACACACGCATTACACACGCTAGTAAAATCATTAATTTATTCAGAAAAAGCATCGCACTTGCGTTGCACTCGGACCTAACGTGAACTAAAATCAGCCGAGTTTTTTTCAGCCCAGTCGGACCGATTTTACTCGCATAGATGTGTTTCCAGCCTAAGCCTGCGAACCGCAGTACATTCGGATCACCATTATGTGCATTACAAATATGCTCAATTAACTGAGGAGAGCCTTTACCAGACATCACAGAGCTAAAATGTTCTTTGAACCTCACATACATCGGTCTGATGGTCTTACCGATGTAAAAATGACCGCAACTGCAAAATACAATGTAAACAACAAATTTTGTCCTGCATGATGTAAAACGCCTGACATGATGCACAAAAGAACCGATTTTTATCGGATTAACCGTAAAATGCAGTTGACAAAATCTGCAATTACCGCACCTGTAGTTACCGACCGGGCTACTCCTCTCTAGCCACGTAGACGGCTGAGTTAATCTGTTTTTTACCAACACATCTTTTAGGTTATTACCCCTCCGGTAGGTAACTAAAGGTTTAGCAGCAGTCATTTCTTTTAGGTTACTATCTTGTTGTAAAATGTGGCAATTTTTGTACAGGGTGTTTTTTATTACTGATTCCAGTGGGCCGAATTTAAAATTGAAAATAAACCTACGGGGCTGCATCCTCCTAGTGGATCGGTCAACGAAGCGAGAATCCCTTATTTGAGCATAATTTGATATACATTTATTAAAGGAGGTCTCTATCACCTGTTCTGGGTACCCTCTCTCTCTTAATCTCAGTTTCAAATCTGCAGATTGTTGCAGAAAAACCGCATCATCACTGTTAATACGTCTTAACCTCACAAATTGACTGTATGGCAACGCATTTTTGGTAAGAGCACTATCAAAGTGCAGCAAAGTATTGGAACCGGTAGGCTTGCGGAACACCTTAGTTTGAATCGCCCCTTCTACAATCGTCACTGCGACATCCAAAAAATTCAAGGATTGCCCTCCAAAATACATACATGAATACATGTAACACAATGAATATGTCATTCACTTATGATTTTGGAGGTCAATCCTTGAATTTTTTGGATGTCGCAGTGACGATTGTAGAAGGGGTGATTCAAACTAAGGTGTTCCGCAAGCCTACTGCTTCATATACTTTTCTGCACTTTGATAGTGCTCATACGGCTCATACCAAAAATGTGTTGCCATACAGTCAATTTGTGAGGTTAAGACGTATTAACAGTGATGATGCGGGTTTTCTGCAACAATCTGCAGATTTGAAACTGAGATTAAGAGAGAGAGGGTACCCAGAACAGGTGATAGAGACCTCCTTTAACCCCTTCACGACCGGCCGATTTTTCACTTTCCGGGTTTTTTTTCGACATTCTTTTTCTGAGAGACGTAACTTTTTTTTTAGTCAATATGGTCATGTGAGGGCTCATTTTTTGCGGAACGAGCTGTATTTTTAAATTAAACCATAAGTTTTACCATATAGTGTACTGGAAAACGGCAAAAAAAATCCAAATGCAGAAAAATTGCAAAAAAAGTTCGATAGCACTATTGTTTTTGAGATTTTTTATTCACTGTGTTCACTATATGGTAAAACGGATGTGTGGGTGTGATGCCTCAGGTCAGTGCGAGTTCGTAGACACCAAACATGTATAGGTTTACTTTTATTTAAGGGGTTAAAAAAAAATCGGAAGTTTGTCTGAAAAAAGTGGCGCACGTTTTACGCCATATTCCGTGACCCGTAGCATTCTCATTTTTCGTGATCTATGGCTCAGTGACGGCTTATTTTTTGTCTCGAACTGACGTTTTTAACGGTACCACTTTTGCGCAGATGCTACGTTTTGATCGCCTCTTATTGCATTTTGCGCAAAAGTTGTGGCGACAAAAAAAACGTCATTTTGGCGTTTGGAATTTTTTTGCCGCTACGCCGTATGCTGATCAGAATAATTGATTTTTTATTTTGATAGATCGGGCGTTTCTGAACGCGGCGATACCAAATGTGTGTATATTTTTAATTTTTTTAACCCTTTAATTTTCCATGGGGCGAATGGGGGGTGATATGAACTTTTAGGGTTTTTTTTAATTTTTTTTTTTTTACTTTTTCTTTTTCGCTCCTAATTGGGAGACCCAGACAATTGGGTGTATAGCTACTGCCTCCGGAGGCCGCACAAAGTACTACACTTAAAAGTGTAAGGCCCCTCCCCTTCTGGCTATACACCCCCCCGTGGGAGCACGGGTCCTTCAGTTTTTTGCTTTGTGCGAAGGAGGTCAGACACGCACGCATAGCTCCACTGTTTAGTCAGCAGCAGCTGCTGACTATGTCGGATGGAAGAAAAGAGGACCCATACAAGGGTCCCCAGCATGCTCCCTTCTCACCCCACTTTCTGTCGGTGGTGCTTGTTAAGGTTGAGGTACCCATTGCGGGTACGGAGGCTGGAGCCCACATGCTGATTCCTTCCCCATCCCCATTGGGGCTCTGGGCGAAGTGGGATTTTACCGGTCTCCAGGCACTGAGACCGTGCTCCATCCGCAGCCCCTGGAGAAGCCGCTGGATATGGAGCTGAGTATCACAGGGACATGGCCCTGCTCCGTCAAGGTACTCTGTGTCCCCGTGCATACGCGCGCACACCGCAGCATTGCTGGGTGTGTTAGTGCGCCGGGGACAACAGCGCTGCTGCGCTTGTGCCATTTCCTCACTTCAGCTTAGCTGAGTGGGTAGACTCAGGGAGAACGGTCGCGCCGGCCGCTGGGACTGCGACGCGGCTGGGACTTGTGGTGCGCCGGGGACTTCCGCGCTGGCCGTGCATATATCACGGCCGCGCTTATTACTACAGTCCCCGGCTTTTGCGGCCTAGTTCGTTCGTTCCCGCCTCCGCACCTGCCAGTCAGGAGGAGGGCGGGACGCTGTACAGAGCATCAGCGCTGAGGGCTGGAGTCGTTTTTACATACTCCAGCCCTCACACCAGGCACAGTAGGACGCAGTTTCCCGCTCTTTGTTTGTGGCACGCCCACGGTCCGCCCCTCTTCACAGAACGCCGGCAGCCATTCCTGCCTGCACGCTGAGCTGCAGAGGGGAGACGGGGAGACCCAGACACGGGATTCTACGGCCTCATACCCGCTGTTCAGCGGGCGGTAAGCAGCCTCAAGGGCTCACCCCCACTTGTGCCGTTTGTATACTGAGTATTTTGTGTTTGCAAATACTTTGTACTGTACGGTCGCTGGTGATTCTCGGCTATACCCCCTCCTAGATTACAAGGAGGCAACAGCATGTCGTCCGCAAAACGCAAGGGTGCCAAGGCACAGACATTATATGCTGCCTGTACCGCATGTGGGGCTGCTCTACCGGCAGGTTCCACTGACCCCCATTGTGTGCAGTGCTCGGCCCCTGTGCAACTTGCACAGCCGGGGCCTCTGCTGGACGTGACCCAGGGGGTACCACCTGTGAATGCTGTCCAGGTGACAGGAACGGAGTTTGCAGCTTTTGCTGACAGATTGTCTATGACCATGTCAAAGATTCTTGAAACATTGCAGTCTAGACCAGTAACTCAGACCATGGACACTGTGGCATCATTGCTCCCTGGTCCCCCTCAGCTGGAACACTTCCAAGCTCCGGGGGTGTCACATGCACCCCAGGGTGACGATTCTGACTCGGACGACAGTCCCAGACAACCTAAGCGGGCTCGTTATGAGGGGCCCTCAACTTCGTCTCACTGGTCAGGATCCCAGCGGGACGAATCTATGGGTGATGAGGCGGATGTAACTGATCAAGATTCTGATCCTGGGTCCGCTCTCAATCTGGATACACCGGATGGTGACGCCATAGTGAATGATCTTATAGCGTCCATCAATAGGATGTTAGATATTTCTCCGCCAGCTCCTACTGAGGAGGAGGCAGCTTCACAGCAGGAGAAATTCCATTTCAGATATCCCAAGCGTAAATTAAGCACTTTTCTGGACCACGCTGACTTTAGAGATGCAATCCAGAAACACCACGCTTATCCTGAGAAGCGGTTTTCTAAACGGCTTAAAGATACACGCTATCCTTTTCCCCCTGACGTGGTCAAGGGTTGGACCCAGTGTCCCAAGGTGGACCCTCCAATCTCCAGGCTTGCAGCTAGATCCTTAGTTGCAGTAGAAGATGGAGCGGCACTTAAAGATGCCACTGACAGGCAGATGGAGCTCTGGCTGAAATCCATCTATGAAGCTATTGGATCGTCGTTGGCGCCAGCTTTTGCAGCCGTATGGGCACTCCAAGCTATTTCAGCTGGGCTTATACAAGTCGACTCGGTCACACGTACATCTGCCCCGCAGGTGGCACCATTGACCTCTCAAATGTCTGCATTCGCGTCTTACGCGATTAATGCTGTCCTGGACTCTACGAGCCGTACGGCGGTGGCGTCAACCAACTCCGTGGTTTTGCGCAGAGCCCTGTGGTTGAGAGAATGGAAAGCAGATTCTGCTTCCAAGAAATGCTTAACCAGTTTGCCCTTTTCTCGTGACCGATTGTTTGGGGAGCGTTTGGATGAAATCATTAAACACTCCAAGGGTAAGGACTCATCCTTACCTCAACACAGACAAAACAAGCCCCAACAAAGGAGGGGTCAGTCTGGTTTTCGGTCCTTTCGAGGCTCAGGCAGGTCCCAATTCTCCTCGTCCAAGAGGACTCAAAAGGATCAGAGAGGCTCAGATTCTTGGCGGACTCAGTCACGCCCAAAAAAGACAGCAGGAAGAACCGTTAGCAAGACGGCTTCCTCATGACTTTCAGCCTCCTCTCTCCGCATCCTCGGTCGGTGGCAGGCTCTCCCGCTTTGGCGGCATTTGGCTGTCACAGGTCAAAGACCGTTGGGTGAGGGACATTCTGTCTCACGGGTACAGGATAGAGTTCAGCTCTCGTCCTCCAACTCGTTTCTTCAGAACTTCCCCACCGCCCGACCGAGCCGATGCTCTGCTGCAGGCGGTGGCCGCTCTAAAGGCGGAAGGAGTGGTGACTTCCGTTCCTCTTCAGGAACAAGGTCACGGTTTTTACTCCAATCTGTTTGTGGTGCCAAAGAAGGACGGGTCCTTTCGGCCCGTCCTGGATCTAAAGTTGCTCAACAAACACGTAAAAACCAGGAGGTTCCGGATGGAATCTCTCCGCTCTGTCATAGCCTCAATGTCTCAAGGAGATTTCTTAGCATCAATAGACATCAAAGATGCTTATCTTCACGTGCC
The DNA here is from genome assembly GCF_048569485.1 of Anomaloglossus baeobatrachus. NCBI lineage: Eukaryota > Metazoa > Chordata > Amphibia > Anura > Aromobatidae > Anomaloglossus > Anomaloglossus baeobatrachus. The sequence continues at coordinate 50,881 of NW_027442886.1, forward strand.
GATTGCGCCAGAGCATCAGCGTTTTCTACGCTTCGTTATAGAAAGCGAACACCTGCAGTTCGTAGCGTTACCTTTCGGGCTGGCAACAGCCCCTCGGGTCTTCACCAAGGTCATGGCAGCAGTAGTAGCTGTCCTGCACTCGCAGGGTCACTCCGTGATCCCGTATTTGGACGATCTACTTATAAAGGCACCCTCTCAAGAGGCATGCCAACACAGTCTGAACGTGGCACTGAAGACTCTCCAGAGTTTCGGGTGGATTATCAACTTTTCAAAGTCAAATCTAACCCCGACCCAATCACTAACATATCTTGGCATGGAGTTTCATACTCTCTCAGCGATAGTGAAGCTTCCACTGGACAAGCAGTGCTCTCTGCAGACAGGGGTGCAATCTCTCCTGCAGAACCAGTCCCACTCCTTGAGGCGCCTCATGCATTTCCTAGGGAAGATGGTGGCAGCAATGGAAGCAGTCCCTTTCGCGCAGTTTCATCTGCGCCCTCTACAATGGGACATTCTCCGCCAATGGGACGGGAAGTCGACGTCCCTCGACAGGGATGTCTCCCTCTCTCAGGCAACCAAGGACTCTCTCCGATGGTGGCTTCTTCCCACCTCATTGTCAAAAGGAAAGTCGTTCCTACCCCCATCCTGGGCGGTGGTCACGACAGATGCGAGCCTATCAGGGTGGGGAGCAGTGTTTCTTCACCACAGGGCTCAGGGTACGTGGACTCAGAGAGAGTCCACCCTTCAGATCAATGTTCTGGAAATCAGAGCAGTCTATCTTGCTCTGCGAGCCTTCCAACAGTGGCTGGAGGGCAAGCAGATCCGGATTCAGTCGGACAATTCCACAGCGGTGGCGTACATCAACCACCAAGGGGGAACACGCAGTCGACAAGCCTTTCAAGAAGTCCGGCGGATTCTGACGTGGGTGGAAAACACAGCATCCACCATATCCGCAGTTCACATCCCAGGCGTGGAAAACTGGGAAGCAGACTTTCTCAGTCGCCAGGGCATGGACGCAGGGGAATGGTCCCTTCACCCGGACGTGTTTCAGGAGATCTGTCGCCGCTGGGGGATGCCGGACGTCGACCTGATGGCGTCACGGCACAACAACAAGGTCCCGGTTTTCATGGCACGGTCTCACGATCACCGAGCTCTGGCGGCAGACGCCTTAGTTCAGGATTGGTCGCAGTTCCGACTACCTTATGTGTTCCCACCTCTGGCATTGTTGCCCAGAGTGCTCCGCAAAATCAGGTCCGACTGCCGTTGCGCCATTCTCGTCGCTCCAGACTGGCCAAGGAGGTCGTGGTACCCGGATCTGTGGCATCTCACGGTAGGACAACCGTGGGCGCTACCAGACCGTCCAGACTTGCTGTCTCAAGGGCCGTTTTTCCATCTGAATTCTGCGGCCCTGAACCTGACTGTGTGGCCATTGAGTCCTGGATCCTAGGGACCTCAGGTTTATCTCATGATGTTGTTGCCACCATGAGACAGGCTAGGAAACCATCCTCCGCCAAGATCTACCACAGAACGTGGAAGATATTCTTATCTTGGTGCTCTGCTCAGGGAGTTTCTCCCTGGCCATTTGCATTGCCTATTTTTCTTTCCTTCCTGCAGTCTGGGTTGGAAAAAGGTTTGTCGCTTAGCTCCCTTAAAGGACAAGTCTCTGCGCTATCCGTATGCTTTCAGAAGCGCCTGGCGCGACTTCCTAAGGTACGCACATTCCTGCAAGGGGTTTGTCATATCATTCCCCCTTACAAGCGGCCATTGGAACCCTGGGATCTGAACAAGGTTCTGATTGCTCTCCAGAAGCCACCTTTCGAGCCTATGAAGGAGATTTCCTTTTCTCGGCTTTCACAGAAAGTGGCTTTTCTGGTGGCGGTCACGTCTCTTCGGAGAGTGTCAGAGCTGGCGGCGTTATCTTGCAAATTTCCCTTCCTGGTGTTTCACCAAGACAAGGTAGTACTGCGTCCAATTCCAGAGTTTCTTCCCAAGGTGGTATCTTCCTTTCATCTCAATCAGGATATCACTTTACCATCTTTGTGTCCGCATCCAGTTCACCAATTTGAAAAGGGTTTGCATCTGTTGGACCTGGTGAGAGCACTCAGGATCTACATTTCCCGCACGGCGCCTCTGCGCCGTTCGGATGCACTCTTTATCCTGGTCGCTGGTCAGCATAAAGGGTCGCAAGCTTCCAAATCCACCCTTGCGCGGTGGATCAAGGAACCAATTCTTCACGCCTACCGTTCTGCTGGGCTTCCGACTCCTTCTGGACTGAAGGCCCATTCTACCAGAGCCGTGGGTGCGTCCTGGGCATTACGGCATCAGGCTACGGCTCAGCAGGTGTGCCAGGCGGCTACCTGGTCGAGTCTGCACACTTTCACCAAGCATTATCAGGTGCATACCTACGCTTCGGCGGATGCCAGCCTAGGTAGACAAGTCCTGCAGGCGGCGGTGGCCCACCTGTAAGAAAGGGCTGCCTGACAGCCCGATCGCGAGGTATTATTTTACCCACCCAGGGACTGCTTTTGGACGTCCCAATTGTCTGGGTCTCCCAATTAGGAGCGAAAAAGAAGAAGGGAATTTTGTTTACTTACCGTAAATTCCTTTTCTTCTAGCTCCAATTGGGAGACCCAGCACCCGCCCTGTTTTTTCTGAGGGTATTTGTTTTTCGGGTGCACATGTTGTTCATGTTAATAACTTACGTTCTCCGATATTGTTTATCGGATTGAATTTGTTTTTGAAACAGTTATTGGCTTTCCTCCTTCTTGCTTTTGCACTAAAACTGAAGGACCCGTGCTCCCACGGGGGGGTGTATAGCCAGAAGGGGAGGGGCCTTACACTTTTAAGTGTAGTACTTTGTGCGGCCTCCGGAGGCAGTAGCTATACACCCAATTGTCTGGGTCTCCCAATTGGAGCTAGAAGAAAAGGAATTTACAGTAAGTAAACAAAATTCCCTTCTTTTTTAAATTTTACTAGTCCCCCTAGGGGGCTATAGCGATCAGCAATCCGATCGCTCTGCACTATCTGCTGATCACAGCTACACCGCTGTAAACGGCAGATATGCTCAGTTTCTCTTTCACTGAGCTGCGGGCACAGTGAAAGTGAAAGCAATTCATGTGCAGTACAGAAGTCACCACATGACCCTGTGCTACCATGACAACTACCGAAAGTCACGTGATCACGTAACGTGACTTCCGGTATCGGGCGGTAAGTAAAAGTTTACCGCAATCGCGCTTATAATGGCGCTGTAACATATTGACAGCACCATTTAAGGGGTTAAACGGCACGAGCAGATAACGATTCTGCTGGTGCCTAGCAGGCACACATCTCAGCTGTGAAAATCAGCTGAGATATGTGCCGACCGCTAGGACGTAATTTTACTGCCCGCGGTCGTTAAGAGGTTAATAAATGTATATCAAATTATGCTCCAATAAGGGATTCTGGCTTCGTTGACCGATCGACTAGGAGGATGCAGCTCCGTAGGTTTATTTTCAATTTTAAATTCGGCCCACTGGAATCAGTAATAAAAAACACCCTGTACAAAAATTGACACATCTTAGAACAAGATAGTGACCTAAAAGAAATGACTGCTGCTAAACCTTTAGTTACCTACTGGGGGTAATAACCTAAAAGATGTGTTGGTAAAAAACAGATTAACTCAGCTGTCTACGTGGCTAGAGAGGAGTAGCCCGGTCGGTAACTACAGGTGCGGTAATTGCAGATTTTGTCAACTGCATTTTACGGGTAATCCGATAACAATCGGTTCTTTTGTGCATCATGTCAGGCGTTTTATATCATGCAGGACAAAATTTGTTGTTTACATTGTATTTTGCAGTTGCGGTGATTTTTACATCGGTTAGACCAGGGGTGGGCAATTAATTTTTACATGGGGCCGCATAAGAAATTGTGATGGTTTTAGAGGGCCGGACTACTATAATTAACTGGGTTCTACATCATTATATATCTAATATATAAAGCTGAATGTGTGTGTGTATGTGTGTGTGTATATCCGGGATTGGCATCCGCACCGTCGCAGCTACAGCCACAAAATTTTGCACACTCACACTTCTGAACCCCGAGAGCATCATAGGCTATGTTTTGAGGGGAAATTTTAACCCCGCTCTTTACAGTTATTCGCCAAAAAACCTGCCTCCATTAAAGCGAATTGAGCTGGGAGCCACAGTGCAGCCAGAACTTCAGAAGAATGCGCAGCCATGCCCTTATATGGAATGTTGGCGTGTCACAATGCAGTCAGGGAAAGAGACAGACACAAACAGGGAAAGAGGCAGACACAGACAGGGAAAGAAACAGACATAGACAGGGTAAGAAACAGACATAGACAAGGTAAGAGACAGACACAAAGAGACAGACACAGACAATGAGACAGACTGATAGGGAAAGAGACAGACGGAAAGAGAGGGAAAGAGAGAGACAGGTTAAGAGACAAAGAGACAGACACGGGGAAAGAGAAAGAGGGAAAGAGACAGACAGGGAAAGAGAGGGAAAGAGACAGACAGGGAAAGTGACAGACAGACAGGGAAAGAGATAGACAGACAGGGAAAGAGATTGAGACAGATGGAGAAAGAGACAGACAGTCAGAGACAGACAGGGAAAGAGACAGACAGACAGACAAAGAGAGAGAGAGAAACAGAGAGATATATACAGAGGGGGAGACAGACATTATAATTACATTTCTATCTATTTGTTTTGTGGTTTTTGTGTGCAGAATAAATTTTTGTTAATACATTCTATTTTGTTAACAGCAGTTATTAACCCGGGTGAAGCCGGGTAATACAGCTAGTATATATATATATATATATATATATATATATATATATATATATATATAAAAAAAGATGTAGAACCGAGTTAATGATAGTAGTCCGGCATTATATATATGTGTGTGTGTGTATACATATGTATATTTACCTTCAAAAAAAGTGTCTCTACAAGCAGTGGAGGGCCTCAGCGGAGAGCAGAAACAGTGCAGGAAGTCAGGAATCAGCTTCTTTGAAGTGAAGCTCCGGCCTCGCCCCCAGGTCTGCTCCGTGTGAGTGGCTGAATGCAGCTTCCGTAGAGCAGTGTGTGCGGCTGCCGGCCTCCTGTCACTGCAGACAGGGAGCTTCAGGGCCGGAGCGGCCGCACACACCAATGAGACAGATAGTCGGGCTTCCCGAAACTGCTGCTCATAGACCGGCCCGGCCCCCCTGCGTCAATGATCAGTCCGCCCCTGTACATCACTACACCCCAAATATTTGTCAACAGTTACCTCCTCCCCCAATTCCCCACCGCACCCCATTGTCACTGCAGGTTACTAGTAACCACTCACCTCTCCCTTCTTACTGTCCCTCCTCAGGCACATCCGTATGTGCCCCCCCCGCTGAGCTGCTTCTCTTTTACATGCCCTGGCTGCGCCGATGCTGTATTCCTAGGAGCCCCTGCCGCTGCTTCTCTCCGTACCGGCCCCGGCTGCTGCAGCTTCTTCTTCTGCCGGGCGGGAACTTTTCAAATGACACATGCGCGCCGTACTGACGACATCAGGGCGCGCGTGTGTCACAGAGAAAGGTGCTGGGCAGGGAACAGAGGAGAGATTCCTGCGTTCCGCTGCCTACACTGTGCGGTGCTGCAGGATCGCTCCCTGCCCGGCACGCAGCGTGTGATGACGGCGATCTGATCACTGACCGGCCAGCAAGGACGCCCTGAACCAGGCGGGCCGGTCACAGAGAGTAGGCGATCCGGATGTCGCCCGCGGGCCGCCCCTTGCCCAGGTCTGGGTTAGACCATCAGACCGACAATGTATGTGAGATTCAAAGAACATTTTAACTCTGTGATGTCTGGTAAAGGCTCTCCTCAGTTAATTGAGCATATTTGTAATGTGCATAATGGTGATCCGAATATACTGCGGTTTGCAGGCTTAGAGAGAGTATCTCTCCCCCTCAAGGAGGTGATTTACACAAATTGCTCCTACAAACCGAGGCAAGACTTATTATTAAATATAGAGCCCAAGGGGATTTGGGGTTAAATGACAAAAATGATCTCTCGGTTTTCTGCACATCTCTATGTGTCCGCATATTTTTGTATGTGTCTGTTTGTAATGGTTTTTTACCATGTTGAATTTAATTGTATTTTGTATAACATTGTCAGTATCATGCACTATGCTGTTACTTGTTGCACTCCTCATCTGTTTTTAATTGGCAGTGACGTAGTCCTGACACAGCCCTCTCATAAGGCGCCGGTCTATGCCTGTCCACATGGACCCGATGAAGCGTATCCATATGCGAAACGGCCATCGTTCGTGAGAAGGCTCGCTGTCAGCTCTGCTCCTGTCTTTTTATTGCACCGCACTTCAATAAAGAATTTTTGCTAGATTCCGGTGAGTGCCGTCCCTTCTCTGAGTTGGATTCTGCCTATGAACTATAAGTCACTTTGGACGTGCTCCTCCCAGCCAGTTACGTGGAGGATCCCTGTCCATATTCCGTTTTGTATATTAAGGCTGATGCTAGTGGGTCAGTAGATGCGGCAATTCTTTTCTGTGGAAATGTTTAAAGTTTGCTCAACAACATTTAGACAAGTCTGTGAAATAATGGGCGAACATAGTCTGGTCAGATGAGACCAACACTTTGGAAGCAAATAATAAAAGGCTTTTGTGCAAAATATTAATTACATTTCATGTGTGCAACATCTGGTAAGAAATGCATTTCAGTAGCATTTACTAAAATCAGTTACATGTTCAATACTTATTTCACCCCTGTATGTATGCTAGAAATGTATTATACTGTAAACTCTATGTAATATACTGTATGTACAGATATCTCAGGTTATATACAGGTAATATGTGACTGGTAGAATATCTAGACATCATATGGTATACACAGGATAAGTGACTGGTACATCATATACTATAACCACTATTTGTTGATGTGGTGTTGAAGTTTACATTGGTGACTTGGTTGATCAAGCATCTGAAAAAATACACAAAAAAATATTCATAGGCGCATGTGTGGCGCCCCTGAGGCTTCAGAGTATTGCACCTAACATTGGGTGTAATGCTAAACCCAGTTCCCTTTTACATAGTTACATAGGTTAAAAAAATGACCTACGTCCATCTAGTTTAAAGGGGTGGTTCACCCATTTTTTTTTTTCCCCAATGATTGCCACTTACCATTGTCTGCAGCTTCTGCATTGGCTTCAGTTTCCAGTTCTGGCACTGAGCGGCGCTATCCTGCACGCTCAGTGCCGGTCACATGACCCCCTGGAGCTGTGGCCGCCTGCATCCTCTGACGTCCCGGCATTTCCGGGCTCTCAAACTGGACGGGTACGTCAGAGGATGCCGGCGCCACTCACAGTGATTGACTGGGCTGTGGGCGGTCACTGCCTGACGTCACAGCCCAGCATCGAGGGGAGGATCCGGAGGACGCCAGTGTGTGGAGCGGTGAAGGCAGAGCGCGCGCTTACCATCATTCAGCTGTGGGAGGTATGGGCTCCAGTGTGGAGTACAGGGGGGGTTTCCTCCACTGAAATCCCCCCTGTCACGCAAGTATGTGATCACACTGTCCACCCGCCCGCTGTGCTCAGCTGTCAGGAGAGCGGGCGGTGTCGGCAGTGTGATCATATACTCCCACCAGCAGCACAGGTGACCGGACGCTGCATGGGACCAATCTGCTCCACTCTGTCACCTGCACAACAAGTCCCACAGTGGAGACAGTGACATGTAGCATCCGGTCACCTGCACAACAAGTCCCAGAGTGGAGACAGTGACATGCTCTGCTCTGACACATAGTGTGCTGCATGTCACTGTCTCCATTCTGGGACTTGTTGTGCAGGTGACCGGATGCTACATGTCACTAACTGTATCCACTCTGGGACTTGTGCAGGTGACCGGATGCTACATGTCACTATCTGTCTCCACTCTGTGATTTCTGCTGCATAGTACCAACTGTATACACTCTCACCTGCAGAACAAGTACCACAGTGGAGACAGTTAGTGACATGTAGCATCCGGTCACCTGCACAACAAGTCTCAGAGTGGATACAGTGACATGCAGCACACTATGTGTCAGAGCAGAGCATGTCACCAACTTGCTCTGCTCTGTCACCTGCGATGCTGCATGTCACCAACTAAGGGTAAGCTCACACAGTGCGTTTTTCGTGGCGTTCTTGCGCGTTTTTCTGGTGCGTTTTAACTCAGAAAACTGCATGACTTTGTTTCCCGAGTAAAGTCTATGCCCTTGTGCGCACTAGTCGTTTTTGCTTCGTTTTTTGCGGCGTTTTTTACAACATTTTTGTGCTGAAAACGCAGTGACATTGCTTCCCCAGCAATGTCTATGGGTTTTCATAAGTGCTGTCCGCAGACAGCGTTTTTTTGTAGCTGCGTTTTTGTGTTGACCGCAAAAATGCAGCATGTCAATTATTTCTGCGTTTTTCACTGCGTTTTTCACCCATTGAGTTCAATGAGATGTTCAACAACGCAATGAAAAACGCATATAGCTGCATTTCTATGACTAAAAACACAGCTATAAACGCAAGTGGTGGGTACTACAGTGACGTGTACAGGAAGAGGATTCCTTCTGTTGTTAAACACAGAAGCATGAATCCTCCCGGTACCGTCACCGCTGCGTCCACAACCCGCCCGGTGCCATGTCAGCTCCGTGCGGCGCCATGTCTGGGCGGGAGGTGGAGGCAGCGGCGAAAACCAAAGTGAACAGTAGAAAAAAAGAATGTCATACTCACCTGTCTGCAGGGTCACGGTGCCATATCCGCTCCCAGCCCCTGTCTCGGTACCGCCGCTCTGGCTGTGTGCAGTCTCACCGGGGCACGTACGAAGCTTGCAGGACCTGGCGGTGGATCACCTGATGCAGTCACCTGACGCATCAGCTCATCGATTCTCGCGGTGTTGCCGGCTTTTTCGCGCCCGTCCGGCTATCAGCTGCTCCTGCCGTCAGGGGACTTCATCAGCTGATTACCGTCAGCTCCTGCAGCGATGGGACAGGATCATTCTCCTGTCCAATCGATCGCTCCAGGAGCTGCCAGTAATCAGCACATAAGTGAGTATGTATTTATTTATTTTTTTTTTCAACTGATGCATCAGCTGATTGTATAAAAGCAGATTATACAATCAGCTGATGTGTCATGTGATTCACGTAGTTTAACCTGACACATCATCTGATCGCTTTGCCTTCCAGCAAAACGATCAGATGATATTGGATCCGGATTGGACGGCGCGGGACCCTTACCCCGGATTACTGCGGAGTGGGGTGCTTTATTTCAATAAAGATGGAGTCTCTAATTGTGTTGTGTTTTATTTCTAATAAAAATATTTTTCTGTGTGTTGTTTTTTTTTTTTTTTATCATTACTAGAAATTCATGGTGGCCATGTCTAATATTGGCGTGACACCATGAATTTCGGGCTTAGGGCTAGCTGATAATATACAGCTAGCCCTAACTCCATTATTACCCAGCTAGCCACCCGGCATCAGGGCAGCTGGAAGAGTTGGATACAGCGCCAGAAGATGGCGCTTCTATGAAAGCGCCATTTTCTGGGGTGGCTGCGGACTGCAATTCGCATTGGGGGTGCCCAGAAAGCTTGGGCACCCTGCACTGTGGATTCCAATCCCCAGCTGCCTAGTTGTGCCCGGCTGGACACAAAAATTAGGCGAAGCTCACGTCATTTTTTTTTTTAATTATTTCATGAAATAAAAAAAAAAAGGGCTTCTCTATATTTTTGGTTCCCAGCCGGGTACAAATAGGCAGCTGGGGGTTGGGGGCAGCCCGTACCTGCCTGCTGTACCCGGCTAGCATACAAAAATATGGCGAAGCCCATGTCATTTTTTTTTTCTTTTTTGGCAAAAAACTGCATACAGTCCGGGATGGAGTATGCTGAGCCTTGTAGTTCTGCAGCTGCTGTCTTCTCTCCTGCATACACTAGTGAATGGAGGATGCTGAGCCTTGTAGTTCTGCAGCTGCTGTCTGCTCTCCTGCATACACTAGTGAATGGAGGATGCTGAGCCTTGTAGTTCTGCAGCTGCTGTCTGATCTCCTGCATACACTATTGGATGGAGGATGCTGAGCCTTGTAGTTCTGCAGCTGCTGTCTGCTCTCCTGCATACACTATTGGATGGAGGATGCTGAGCCTTGTAGTTCTGCAGCTACTGTCTGCTCTCCTGCATACACTAGTGAATGGAGGATGCTGAGCCTTGTAGTTCTGCTCCCCCTGCCTCTCCCTCCAGCATACAGTCCTGGATAGAGCATGCTGAGCCCTGTAGTTCTGCAGCTATATGCTCTCCTGCATACACCAGTGGAGAATGAAGAACATATTGAAGAAGGAAATTACTTCAGACCTTTTTTATTTTTTTTTTCTTTCAACAATCTTTCTCTGATAAAAAAAGCATAAAAACACAGAGAGCAAAAAACGCACCAAAACACGATAAAAACGCGTCTGTTGTTTGCCACGGATGCTTTTTTGTGCGTTTTTTGACGCAAAAAAACTCACAAAAACGCCGCTTAAATAAAACGACGCAGTGTGTGAACTTAGCCGAAATCCACACTGTTACTTGTGATGCATGGGACACACTTTCTCCACTCTCAACTGCACAACAAGTCCCAGAGTGGCTCAAGTTGTGATAATCCCTGCAATCATTAGAGGATTGGAGATTAGATTCTGTAACAATAAATGTTTAGAGCAATATTGTTATATTGATGGTGTATCCTTAGTATAATACATCATTATGTGATCGTAGGGATCTGATACACGGCCATGTTCGCCACTGAGATTTTCATGGCCACACACCGGAAAAAGTATTGTGTTCCTTGAGACTGTATACGTGTTCCTTGAGTATGTATAAGGAAAAAAAATTCTTGTGTGTATATCAGGGATCACATTCCACGCACAGGGGTACAAAAGGTGAGGGGGCCACTTATACCTCCAAAACAGGAGGAATTATGTAGTATGAGGGGCTACTAAAATATTCTTCCAGGACAGGTGCATCTTCTGGCTGACACAACCCATCATGTAAAAAACACACACATATATAATATTATAAGCACGCATACAAGTATATGTAGAAAGATATAGCTACACACACATGTACTGTCTATATTTGTGTGTGTGTATATACATTATATATAAACACACATATACACAAGCATATATAGCCATAGAGAAACATGTGTGGAGTTAGATAACTCTCTCTCTCTCTCTCTCTCTCTCTCTCTCTCTCTCTCTCTCTATATATATATATATATATAGCTTATAAATATATCCTGAAATAGATACTATGAAATAGATCAGAAAGACCAAATGATAAAAGCTCTATTACCATGATTAGGCAGTGCACACAGGAAGGAGGGGAGGGAACTGTTGTGGTGGAGATCTGAGGGGAGGGAACAGTCAGAGAGGGTTGGGAGATAGATTGCTAGTTACTGCAAAGGATTATGGAAATTGTAGTAACTGAACCCAGGAAGTCAGAGGAGAGATTAACCCCATCAGAGCTGGAGCCAGCAAGGAGCATGTGCTGCTAGTGCACAATAAAAGGTAATTTTGCGGAAAAAACATAATAGATGTGTTGAGGGGCACATATTAGCAAGATTTATCAGAAAAAAAAAAATCAGTTTTGGTAACTGGACAACTTCTTTAACCTTCCTCCACCAATTCTACATTTAAGTTACATTAAGTCACTTATAACCAACAATGTTGTGTGTACTGAGGAAATCATCCAGCCCTTTTTTAAAAGCTGTTATAGTATCTGCCATTACCTCCTGAGGAGGTCAGTCCCGGTTTCACTACATTACACTACAAGATGACCCTCGGATTGTCACAATTCGAAGTAATGCTGACTACTGGTTGCCACACTGTTAGATCCCCGGTACAAGACAAAATTTGGCGAAATAAGCCCTTCCATAGAAAGGGACGCACGTATGCAGGAGTATCCGCAGAAGCTGGTACTCAATCTTTGATCTGCTTTTACATTAAACACCAGTGCTGCACAGAGTGAATCTCAACGCTTTGTCATGGCTAAGAGGAAATGGTATTTTACTTGTCCACATCTAAGGGACCGAGGGCTGGCTGCTGTGCTGAGACGGCGTTGAGTAGGGTGTCCCTGCAGAGTTGCAAATTTGGTCAAAAAGGTGGAAAAAGGACAGATGCTGGTGGAAAGGGGAACACGTGTGTTGGAAAGGGGAAAAAAGTTTGTGTCCGTGGGTTTGGTGGTTAAGCAACAGTAACATCTTCTGAAGAAACACCATCTGTTACGGGGGGACTAACAGATTTGGATAAGGTGGTATATATCCCAATTGCCAGTCGGGGTCCACCGTGCTCCCAGATGGAGGAGATGCTGGCAACCCGAAGGTTAGGCGGAGGATACAGAGCTGGGTGGCTCTCAAACTAATAGTAGCCTGAACTGAGTTAGACGACACTCGGTTCTGGAGACTGTGAACCCTGTTAGCGTCACAGGGTCCACACACCCAGCCCAGGAACTCCCTGTTAACAACACAGGGGCTATTGGGTACGTTGTCTGTGTGCGTAGGGGGCACACCTCTGGACAGCAGGCGCAGCAGCAGCCCAGTTAATGCCACTGAGCTGCACTAGCAGGATTGGTAGGACAGGAGCTGGTCGTAACCGTTCTGCGTTACCAAGTGTGGTGGCGTCCTGCACCGACGCCCTATCCCTGCCTACCTCTGGCCTAAAGCCGCAATGGGTTCAACACATGGACGTGTGCTCTGTCTCAGCATAATAGAAGAATGCGCACCTCCTTGTTGTCTACAGCTCCTTTTATAACCTGGGTCCGCCCCAACGCAGGGTGGACCACAAGGCACCTCCAGGAGCCAATAGCAGAGTGCCACGTCATCAGTGACATAACCAGCAGCTTATCCGGAACCGCCACTTCAATGATGACTTCATGTCAGCCACGCCCCAAACACCTCACCAGTCATCGTCTGACGAACAATGATGAGGTGCAAAATCATAGGGGCGGGCCTCTGCGAGCCAGTCCGGAGTGGCCACATCATCAGGACACCTGATGTCCTCTGGACTAGCATGGACTGCCACCTCATGGACATGGCCAGTGAGTTCCTTAATGTACCTAGCCTCTGATGCACTAAGTGCCTGAGCATGCTCAGGAGCCTGAACAACAGTCTCAGAAAACAGACTATCAGCTTCTGCATGCTCTGTAGACACAACACAGGACTTAGACACGGCACGGAGTCCAAGTACCTGTGCAAAGAGGCTTTTCTCATTAAGTGTGGGAGCATGCTCTGTAGCACGAACTGAGGACTTAGGCTCAGGAATGGCACAGTCATGCTAAGCATGCTCACTAGGCGAAACACTGGACTTAGGCTGTGTCTGGGGTAAATCGGCACACGCATCCGCACTAGCCGTCTCTCCACACTTAGACGTGGAGGAGGAAGCAGCCAGCTGGACGACCAAAGGCATGGCCAAAAATGGCAGCTGACGCTTGGGCGCAACTGGAACCGCAGCAGGCTGCTTGCGTCAACGGCGGTACCGATTCGTAATACCAACTACCAGCCAAAATAAGAGGTGTATTTCTTCCCATGGATAATCTGATATGATCCCTTTCTTACGGACACGACCATCGCTACCAAATGTAGATGAGGCACCAAAAGAGCAGGTGCTTCAATGGATCTCAAGTGCTCCATCAAGTGGCCTCTCCACCTCAACTTCAATATCCAAAATACTCCATTCCTCTGTGGTGTCAACCCAATCGCACTTGCTTCCTAACAGCTCTCAAGTTTCCACCAGCCCTGCTGAGTATGGGGTGACAGAGATGGTTGAGTCTGCAGAGCTGTCCAGTCACACTATAGCCTGGGAATCAGAGGTCTGCTCCAAAGCTGCAGTGAGTCCAGACAAGGAAATGATCTGCACTGATGCCCAGAAGCTTTGTGAGTCGGATCCAGGCCCCGATGAAGAAGGTTCTGAGCATAATGTACACCCTCATTCCCAAACTATAAATCCTCCTGGTGGAGACAATGGAGAACATGCTGATGAGACTCCGATACCTGATTGGAACGTCAACTTTACTATTCGGTCAGGGCAGGAAGAGGTTGGCTCGGAGGAGTCTGGACGAGGGGAATGAAAACACACAGGGTGATAATGAGGTTGGAGACCCCACTTACTGTCAAACCACAGTCAGCCAGTCGATGAGGTCAGCAGAGGAGTTGGAGGAGGATGCTACTGACGACGAGGTTAGGTTGCGTCTTCCTGGACAGAGACAAAGTACTGGAAGCACGTCAACAACTGAATTCTCAGCCATAACTCTGCCTCTGAGCAGAAGTCATGGTGGCTCTGCAGGTCGCATGGGCTGTAAGCCTTGCCTAGCCTGGTGCTTTTTTTACATCGCAAAAGATCACCCAAGTCACGTCATCTGTAAGATTTGTCACCAATCTCTAAGTAGAGGCCAAAAACTCACTACTTTGAGTACTTCGTCCATGAACTGTCACATGGATATGAAGTGATAGTGTGAGGGTGTATTGATGAGCTTTATCCACTGTGAATGCAACATGCTTATTTGCCGTTCATTGTATGCATTGTTGCAGACTACCCACAAGGGGCGGCTGTTTTTTTGCATCTGCCTTTGACTGTTTGGTCACTATAGCAATAGCAAAACGGTCTTCGGCTGTGGACTTGGAGACCGGACTAGGTGTTGTCTGTGAACTTAAGAAAACGCTAAAGGTGTGCGTTACAGCAAGTAGCCACCGCGGAAACACTATGGTGGATTGTGAGGAGACTCGTGTTGGAGTTTGGTGAGGAGGACCGTAATGCATGTGAGCAGCATCCTGTGCCGGAGACCGACATTCTTCCGGTGCTGTCTATACTGTTTACCGTGAAAGGATTGTAAACTCTGTATTTATGGCAACTGGACACCACAGTACCCGGGTACGGTAGGCTGGGCCCAGACAGTAATGCGTGCACGCAACACTTTTGTTAACAAAACACATCTGTTCTGCTTAGGCAGACTATATAGACAATAAGATTTGCTGCTTCTGCTCTGTCAATTTGTCAGTTACAGTTAAAATTCTAGAGGGACAGCAACACATGTTTGCACTGACTGTTGCTTTACAAGATTTCCAGGACTGTGTTGCTGAGCTGTGTGGTTTGACTCACCACTGTTATCATCTGCCTTATCTGTGAGGCTTCAGCTAACAAGGGTATTCAGGGGGGTTAATGGGTTTTGTCTATGTTTAGGTAGATAAGTTGTAAGCTCTTGTGATGCGCCACTGGTAAGTCGTGTTCACACACACACACACACAATTACTACTGCTACGCAGAGGGATTACCAGGTAGGCGGCAACAGTTTAGACAGTCCCTTGGTTAGGCAAAGGTTGGTGAGAAGGGGCTATAAATTGCCATTACGAGTGTTGCAGCATAGGGGTGTAGGCTTTTGGACTTGTGAATAGATTGTTCTATTCTTTCAGTTTTATGCATGGTCCTTATTGTTTGTTTTGGGAGAGTTAAACAATCATTTATCAACCCAACTGCCTAGAGTCCTTTTCCTGTTGCGTGGTTTTGCTGTATACTGGGGAGCCCACCCTATACACTACTTTAAATGAAGCATAAGTCTATGTGGAAGGGTCACTATGCTACAATGCGGCCTAGCGGGGCGGTGCAACCACCGTCTGCCCCATCAATGGCATCTGTGTGCTCTTCATCCTCTGGGACTGTGGGGACAGCAGTCACATATGCTTTTTGACGCTGACCTTCCACCCTTTACCCGCAACAAGCAGTGTCATTGGCAGGTCATCAGTTGTTTTTGAAGTGGAAACAGCTGCTGGTGTTGAGCTCTCTCAGACATTGAGAGAACCACCTTTTGGATGAAGGCAACATTATATCCACGCCTGTACCTTCGTCACAGATTGATGGACTACCTGCAGTTAAAAATTGCGTTGCAGAAATGGAGAGGTGGTGTACAATACAGAGTTGGTCTAGCTTTATTGACAGCTGAAGAACCAACACTGAATATCACAGACAATGAAACTATGCCCCTTAAAGTGTCAGCACTTTTTGAAATTAAAATTGCGTAGCAAAAATGGACAGGTGTGTAGAATGCACAGTTGGTGTACCTTGCTTGACAGCAGAGGAACCCTAAGTTAGTATCCCAGACAATTTTAGTATGCCCCTAAAAGTGGCAGCAATTTTTGCAATTAAAATTGCAAAGCAAAAATGGAGAGGTGTGTAGAATGCACAGGTGCTGTAGCTAGCTTGTCAGCAGAGGAAGCCTCAATTTCTATCCCTGCCAATGAAACAATGCCCCAAGGAATTGCCTGAGCTGATTTAGCCAGACGCTGTGATATAAACCCCTGCACAGCGCTGGCACAAACCTGCCTAGCAAAAATTGTTATGAACGGCTGTAATGTAGCCCTGAAAAGGACTGAAATTACAAGTAGTCCCTAATCCCTTAAGCGATGCGTAGATTGCACTGTATGTCTATAGCGCACACAGCAGCAGCGGGAGCGGTGACTGACACCCACCCGCAGCAGAGAGATAATGGTGGTGACGGGGAAAATGACCAGGTCTTATAGGGCAAAGATATGTGACATGCACAGCCAATGACGCATGCCCTTGCTTGTTTGGCAAAAATCCTCTTTGCTGTGTGTGTGTCTGTGATTGGCTGACAGCCTGGCCCGCCCCACTGTACGCACGGTTAGGAAAAAAAAAATGGTGATCACCTTTCTTTCAGCACTCAGCAGCAGCACTGATCTAAACCCTGCCCCCCCCGCACACTATACGCTGAATTTTGATAATATCATGATTCACAGTGACTCACAGTAATACAGTGAAAAGCCAGCTAGTAACTAGCTACGCTTTATGGTGATCGAACCATTATCGAATGTAACTCGAACTGCCGAATTTGAAGCAAATCGTTTGAGTTCGTCGAACACCGCCCCAAATCATTTGAATTTGAAATTGGCGAACCGTTTGAATCGAACATCGCTCAACTCTACACAACAGTTAGAGAGTTCTCCAGCAGGAGAGGAAGGGAGCAGTCGCATCTTACAGGTGCTCCGGTGGGAAGGAGGAGAGAGCTCACACGGTTGCCATGGGGAGAGTGAACCTGCTCCCCACGGAGTCAGTGCCACACAGGGCGGCAGGACCCTAGGGAATATCATACTTCACGTTGGATTTCCAGAATCTGTCCGGTCGGGGAAAGTTTCAAGCTTCCTTGCCCACACAGCACCCGACAGCACAGTGCCATATAGGATCCGGGGCCTCGCTTCAAGCCGGACCCCACATCGGAACTGCGGCACCTGCAGATAGGGACAAGAGTGCATCTTGTGAAACCCAGGGTCCCCTCGTAGCTTCAAGCCAGGGGATCCACAGACAGCCGTTACAAGGAGAAACCAACCAAACACCAAACCGGACTAATCTCTAAAGGGATTCAGGTTAGACTGAGCCCATCATAGCACATGACCGATATTATCTGAGTGAGCGGCATTGTACAAAAGTGAGTAAACAACGTGGAACCACAGCTATAGACTCTGACTCCTTATTAACCGTACTGCTGCTCCCTGCTGCCATTACTAGTCCCCTCATCATCCTCCCTGGGGCCCGTTCTACCTTTGGAGAGCAATCCCATCCCTGGCTGCTACTACCATCTGCTCCAGAGGACAGTGACAGCAGCGGTGGCCCATTCCCTGGCCGCATACCCCAGGTGGCGTCACGACAACCACCTCACAAGTACACCCATCATCTTTCCCTGCCATCTTCTGTACACCACGGGGCAACGGAAGCGGGCTAGGCCGCCCGTGACCGTCCCAGTCGACGGCCCGGCGATGAGTAGGTTAATCCGCCTGCCCCATGGGGTGCTACATATGCTTATGTGTGACCACTGTTACTCAGGATATGTTTTTTTGAGGAGTGTAGAAAAGCACAGTGTACATTGCTTTACTGCATATTTGAAAGCGTATATCTGGCTTAAAGATTGTAATACGTACCCATGTATGACACCTGAGAAGTGCAAGAGCTCATAGGAACCGGTCCAAGTGCTGTCAGTTTTTTCCACAGGCCGTACTCACAGACAATATGGCTGAGTGAATACAGCCTATGAAGCAGCTGAACATAAACCTGTCACAAGGTTTTTCCTAATATAAAGTACGGCCACTACCTTTAAATCCGCTTTTACAGCATTATAGTAAGCTGCGTGTATGACCCCAAGCATAGCACAAATAAGGGATTTTTTTTTTTTTATATCCACAGCTGGCGACCAAGTCCGATGGGGACCTTTGGTCTTGATCTGGAGCCTTTTTTCTTCCTACAATAGCCATTGCCTTTCCCTGCGTTGTGTAGCGGATGTGTCCTACGTCATCCACATGTGTTTCCCGACCTCGCTCCTGCACAGGCATACTTCTCTTTGATGTGGCAAGGGCTGGGTAAGGCTAAAGAGTGCTGATTACCCAGAAAAAAAGCCGCCACATGCACACTGCAATACTTTCCTCAGCCTAATGGCGATGGCGATTGTAAGAAGAAGCTGCACTGGATCAAGACCAGAGATGCCCATCGGACCGGACCGCAATGGCGGTGGGTATAATAAAAGCTCTTTTTCTGTACTATGCAGAGGGGCTTGGGGAAATACATGCAGCTTACTAGATTACTGTAAAAGAAGTCTTAAAGGCGGTGGCTGTACTTTATATATCAGTAAAACCTAATGACAGATTCCTATTAAGAATGGGTTGCTATTCATGGGCCACTCCTGTGTACTTTCCCCCCAGGCCAAAATCTGGCAGCCAGCCGCTGGCATGCAGTAATTGTTCTGAATGTAAATGTAAATAAAGGGTGGGCCATAAGTATGGATACACCCTGATGATATCACCTTACCGTTTGTGGCTTATTAGTACATGGGAGGGGCAAAACATTTGAGGCCGGGTCATGCCCATGGTGGCCATCTGCAAAGCAGCCATTTTTAATTCAACTTTATTTTTTTTTATCAGAGTGTATCCATCCATACTTATGGCCCACCTTATACATGGTCAGAACATTCTCTTTTTCTGACTCAAAAGGTTTGAAGAGATATAGAATTGTGCATAATCTTACTTGCAATGCCACGTCAGTCATCTACTTAGCAACCTGTCCCTGCAACCTTGCATATGCAGGCATAACGACTCAATAGCTAAAAGTCTGTGCCCTTGAACATGTTAAAAATATAAAAGCAGTGATAAATGACATCCAATTCCACTACATTTTCATGACTTCCATCATTGTAATCTCAAAAGTTTCCATATTGGAGGAACAGACGACATAAGGCTAGGTTCACACACTGCGTTTTTTTGACGCTGCGTTTTTGTGCGTTTTTTGCGGCAAAAACGCACCCGCGGCAAAAAAACGCGGCAAAAAACGCACGTGTTTTGCCGCGATTTGGTGCGTTTTTTTGCTGCGTTTTTGCTCACTGCGTCTTTATGCGTTTTTTATCAGTGAACAAAAAAAAAAGGTCTGATGTCATTTCCTTCTTCAATGTGTTCTTCATTCTCCACTAGTGTATGCAGAAGAGCAGACAGCTGCAGAACTACAAGGCTCATCATGCTCCATCCAATAGTGTATGCAGGAGAGCAGACAGCAGCTGCAGAACTACAAGGCTCAGCATGCTCCATCCAGGACTGTATGCTTGAGGGAGAGTCAGGGGGAGCAGACCTACAAGGCTCAGCATCCTCCATCCAATAGTGTATGCAGGAGAGCAGACAGCAGCTGTCGAACTACAAGGCTCAGCATCCTCCATCCAATAGTGTATGCAGGAGAGCAGACAGCAGCTGTCGAACTACAAGGCTCAGCATCCTCCTTCCAGGACTGTATGCAGGATTTCTTCCCCCCCCCCCAAACAAAAAAAATAACGTGGGCTTCGCCATATTTTTGTATGCTAGCCGGGTACAGCAGGCAGGTACGGGCTGCCCCCAACCCCCAGCTGCCTATTTGTACCCGGCTGGGAACCAAAAATATAGGGAAACCCTTTTTTTTTTAATTATTTCATGAATTTCATGAAATAATTTTAAAAAAAAAATGACGTGAGCTTCGCCCAATTTTTGAGTCCAGCCGGGTACAACTAGGCAGCTGGGGATTGGAATCCACAGTGCATGGTGCCCATGCTTTCTGGGCACCCCCGCTGTGAATTGCAGTCCCGCAGCCACCCCATAAAATGGCGCTTTCATAGAAGCGCCATCTTCTGGCGCTGTATCCAACTCTTCCAGCTGCCCTGATGCCGGGTGGCTCGCTGGGTAATAATGGGGTTAGGGCTAGCTGTATAGCTGGCCCTAAGCCCGAAATTCATGGTGTCATGCCAATATTAGACATGGCCACCATGAATTTCTAGTAAAGATAAAAAAAAAACACAACACACAGAAAAATATTTTTATTAGAAATAAAACACAACACAATTAGTGACTCCATCTTTATTGAAATAATGAACCCCCCTCCGCAGTAATCCTGGGTCAAGGGTCTCGCGCCGTCCAATCCGGATCCAATATCATCTGATCGGTTTGCTGGAAGGCAAAGCGATCAGATGATGTGTCAGGTTCTACGGGCTGAAGCACATCACACAGCAGCTGATTGTATAAAAGCCGTTTATGCAATCAGCAGATGCATCGGTGCAAAAAAAAAAAAAAAAAAAATACTCACTTATGTGCTGATTACCGGCAGCTCCTGGAGCGATGGGGCGGGAGTCTGATCCTGTCCGATCGCTGCAGCAGCTGCCGGTAATCAGGGATGAAGTCTCCTGACGCATCCGCTGATAGCTTAAACCGGCTGGGCGCCCGCGTCACCGCGATACTTACGATTACCTGATGCGTCAGGTGACTGCATCAGGTGATCCATCGCCAGGTCCTGCATCTATCGGAGATGTCCCGGCTGTCTGCACACAGCCGGAGCGGTGATACCGTGAGAGGAGATGGGAGCGGGCATGGCACCGGGAGGCTGCAAGCAGGTGAGTATAACTTTTTTTTTTTTTTTTTCTACTGTTTGTTTTCGCAGCCGCTTCCACCTCCCGCCCAGACATGGCGCCGCACGGCAGCATACATGCACAGGACTGGAGGTGGACGCGACGATGACGGTACCGGGAGGATTCACGCTTCTGTGTTTACTGACAGAAGGAATCCTCTTCCTGTACATGTCACTTTACTACCCACCTCCTGCGTTTATAGCTGCGTTTTTGGTCTTGGAAACGCACCAAAACGCAGCTATTTGCGTTTCTCATTGCGTCTTTCAACATCCCATTGCACTCAATGGATGAAAAGCGCAGTGAAAAACGCGAGAATAATTAACATGCTGCGTTTTTGTGGCACCACAAAAACGCAGCTGAAAAAAAACGCTGTGTGCAGACAGCAAAAATGAAAACTCATAGACTTTGCTGGGGAAGCAAAGTCATGCAGTTTTCTGAGCAAAAACGCACCCGAAAACTGCGCAAAAACGCAGCGAAAAACGCACTGTGTGAACTTACCCTAAATGTTTATATCTGTGGAGGAGACATTAAAAAAAATCTTTTCTAAAGATAGAAACTAAATAGATCATGCTGTTAGATCTAAAATTCTCGAATAAACTCATTGAGTACATTAGTTATAATTAGTGATGAGGGATTTTTGTTACTTGCACAAATAGTACAGTATTCACGTTATTCGTTACTCGAGTCATTCGGTCCCTGCCTCGTGATTTTTGTTACTCGCACGAATAGTACAGTGTTCACGTTATTCGTTACTCGTTGAGTATTTTGGTCCTTAGCAAGGCAATACTGATATGTGTCTGCCAAAAAGTAAAATATAACTTTTATTAATGACTAACAATAAAAAGCA